>NW_010426097.1:19513-25039 GCF_000710305.1 Buceros rhinoceros silvestris | reverse complement strand
CAGTGGCAGCCACATGTGTGGCAGCATCTGCGCCGCTCATGATGGAGACCAGCTCTTCCCCTCTCCCCTCTGCCATCGGCGTGAACTTTTGTTTGCTCCATGCAGTTTCCTGGCTGGGTGGTCGACTGCTGCAGAAGGGCGGCAGGTCCCTTGTCCTGGTGCACAAAGCAGAGGTTGGAGGTCCTCTTCTTATCCCCTTCCCCACGGTCTCTGCAGGAACCGCTGGGTGTCGGAGTACAATGACAGCTACAGCATTTACTTGCGGAGGCTGAACTGGGCATCTCACACCTCTGCTGTGGGGCTGTGCTCTGGGCTGTCCTCTGGGAAGGGGATTGTGATGGACACGGCCCAGTGAGTGGAGCTACAGGTGGCCATGTGAGTACTGGGATTACCCATTTTTGCACTGAGGGCTGGCAGTAATGGTGGGATTTCAGCAACTGAGGCAGCAGGAAAAGGTATAAACAGTTGTGAAACCTGTTGTGAGGCTATCATGAGACCTGAGATAAAATGGTAAGAGCTTTGCTGCTAAAATATTCTTCTGAGTAGCAGCATTTGTACCAGATTGTTGCAGGAGGGTTGGGCTGGGCTGGATGACCTTCAAAGGTCCCTTCCAACCCAAACTGTGCTTTTCTGGGCTTCTAGAAAGTCATTTTCTTGCCAGATCTTATTAGGAGAGTATTTTTCACCATGAAGTTGGTCAAACACCGCCTGGAGACCAGAGAGGTGGGGGGAATCATAGAGAGATGTTCATGACAAGACAAGGTCTGATCAACTCCATCTAAGCTGCCCCTGCTGGGCCAGGACACAAGCATTGTTCCATGATTTTCTGATTTATTTTAGGTTGTCTTACCTGTGCTGTTCCTTGATTGCAGCTCCTTGGCTTGCCAGCCTGTCTGCATGATGATGTCCATCAGAGACCCTGAAATCCTGGAAACCTCCTCTCTTCCAAACCCAACACCGTGTCCATCAAATGTGAAATGTTTGGCAGAGACCTTTTTAAACACATTACCAGTAAAATCTCCAAAGAGCCTGAGCTTTTACTATTTCTGGCAGAAAAAAAAGCTTTTTTATTTTGGTGGGACAGCGCAGGATGCAGAGCTAAAATCACTCAGGCCACTTCAATTTATGTTCTTAAAACTTGCCAGTAAACTTTGTCTCGCAGAAAGAAGCAGTGTTGCTAAACAGAGTGGCTTGTGCTAATTTACTCTCTAAAGCCTCGTGTCCTCGAAGGGAGGGAAATCCTCGTGGTACCCAGCGCAGCTGAGTACCAGCCTTGCAGAGCCCCTTCCTCTCCTTTGCGTTCAACACCTTTTCGCAGGGTTTGGCCCCCAATTTCAGCTAACGGGGTAAGCTGGAATTGAGTTTGCTGTGTCTGTGTGGGATGTTTCTCGATTTCTGGAAGGAGCGAGGCTGCTCCCAGCCTGAAGATGGCAATGAAGAGCCGCTGAGGAGACCTGGGGAGGGCTGGTGTCCCCGGGCAGGTCCGTGCCCATCACGTCTTTCTGCAGAGCCCCGTGGTTTTAATGATCTGACTTCGGCTCTTCTGAATTGATGTCAAAATTTGCCTGGAGAGGATGGTGTAGAGAACTCTCTCCCTAGAGCCTAAAAGGTGTCGCTTTTAATGCAGCATCTTTGTGGTATTCACTGGTAAGAGATTCTTAGCAGCCAAAATATAAAAGCAATAATAATAACGACAACAAATGACTTATTTTACAGTAAAATCAAGCATACCTAGACCTGATGGTGACAGGGACTATGTAGACACAGCAGCGCACTGGTCCCTGCCCCAAGGAGTTTGTCATCAAAGGGAATCACCTCTCCTGCTTCCTTAACTCTGCAGGTGTTTCAACCCATCACCACTCACCTGTGGCAACTTGACCATTCATTTGCTGCAGGACTGTAGGAAAGTGACACGCAGGGTTGTGTTTCCCTGCAAGAAGAGCAGCACTCTGTGATTTCGCAAAATGAGGTCTAGCAAGACCAAGCTCCAAGCAGCTGATACAGGGAGGTACAAGAGTCTGGTGTTTCAGAGAATTGTTTTGGTTGGAAAAGATGGTTATGCTCATTGAGTCCAGCCGTTACCCCAGCACTGCCAGGTCCCCAGTAACCCCTGTCCCTCAGCACCACCTCGACACATCTATTAAACCCCTCCAGGGAGGGGGAATCCACCACTGCCCTGGGCAGCCTGGGCTAGGGCTTGACAACCCTTTTGATGAAGAAATTTTTCCTAATGTCCAACCTAAACCTCCCCTGGTGCAGTTTGAAGCCATTTCTTTTTGTCCCTGCTCTGGCATGGGACATTGCAGGTGACAGCCCTGCAGGGTTTAGGTGCCGTAGGGCTAAGTGTAGTGGGAGAGTGGCTGCAGAATTAGGAGGGCAGAAACAATGAAACTGCCTTCAACTTAAAAATAGGGGGAAATAATACTTGCTTACATCAGAGGCTCCTGAGGAGACAGAGGATTTGATTTCTCTGGGGAATGAGACTGTGAGAATAGAGACGTGTACTTTTGCACCACTTAAAATTAATCCCATGGCCTCACTGATAGTTTTATGAGAAAACTCCATGATGGAGACAGGCTCCTCCAGCTGATTTCAAGATTGTTCCACTGCATCGGCTTGTCACGCTGAAAGGGGCTGTGTCTAGACAAAAGCTTAGGCCACATATACAAGGTAATTTCAAGTCATCTTCACGAGGAAAAAGTATGTTGCTAAATGCTGACCAAAACAGGCAACCACGGTGGAAACAAGTGGCTGAACCAGAAGATACAGTTGTGGCACATGCCGTCAGGAGCACTACTGAGGGTATTCAGTCAGGCAGACGGAGGCTGGGTTTGCTAACGTGGTCTTTAACTGCGTGCCAGGGAGAAGAAAGGAAGCTGCTGATACTGAAGAGAGATGTCCTCCCTGGTACCCTGGCAGTATGTTTATTGAGGTGCTTTCTAGCTTCAGAGACCGGGCTTAGAGATGGGGCTTTTGAAACGTGCACTCACGTTTCAGCCCCCACACGCTGTTGCATCCTCATCTCCTGCCATGTCTCTTCCCAGAGTTACATTTACTTTCTGTCAAACCTTTGTTTCTCCAGCCCTCGTTGCCCCTTAGCAGCAGTCCGTCTGACATGGCCATGACTGCTGTTGATACTTCTCCCCCAGCAGCTCCCTGCTGTGGAAATGGTGATGGTGCCAAGGCAGTTGGAGCAGATGGAAGGGTGGGCAGTGGGCAGTACAGTGCAAAGTGTGGCTCTCCCACTGTCCCGGGGAGTCACAGCTGTGTTGTAATGGGCTTCATGTAAATACGCCCAGATAACAGAAGAGAGCAGCCACAGAGTCAGCCTCCCTATTTCCCCAGCACCTCCAGTGATGCTCCCATTTTTCAGTGGATGGAGTCTCTTCGTATGAGTGATAGGGCTTAACATGGAAGAGCCCAGGGTCAGAAAGAGGTGAGAAGCTCTAGCTAAGACTGGCATTACCTCAACACCATCCATTTTCAGCCCTTTTTCTGCATAGCCTGGGCTCATGGCACCAGCTAACACCAGCCACAAGCTCAACAGGCGTCAAACCGGGATGCTACAGTTGTGTGGGGAGCATCAGGTTTCACGCTAGTAACAAAGTCCAGGGGTGAAAAAAAACCAAAAAAAAAAAGCCAGCACAGGGAAAGAAACTGAGCATGAGTCAGTTGGGGGAGATTAGAAGATGTTTTCTAGGACCATTTTGCCTTGTTATTGCTATGGTTGAGCCTAGGAACATTTTTTTCCAAAGCATTTGGTGTTGCCCTGTGTCCAAAACAGAGGAGCATCCCTGGATGGGGGCTGCTCATATACACCAGTTGTCTGGTAGGAAACTCTGGGGCCGTAAGAAGGGTGATCCACTTCAAATCCAAGTAATAGCGTCCACAGAAACGCATTTCCTCTTAGGATGCTCAGTTGGTCCCATCACAAGATTCCTGTGAAGGGAAATTTCACAGGTTTTCTCTCTAACTCGCAACTTCAGGGAAAATAAGTTTTTGGTAAGGCTGAAGTGATGCTTTTTGAGTGAGTGCCTTAGTGCCATCTCCTGGGTAGAAGGGGGAATTCTCATTTTGGAGGTGCAGCTGTGGTCTGGACCCCCTTGGCTGTGGAGGTTCAGTCGTTTAGCGAGTGGGTGTGTGAATGTGGCATCAGATACCGCACTCTGCCTCGTCCTGCTAAATTGCTGAGTCAGTGTCTTGCTTAGGATACGTAATGGAGATGTGTCTGCTCAGGGAAGAGGGCACTCTGGATTCATCCCTCATCATCACCATGAATTTCCAAGTAACGTTTTCCATCTTTAATTTTGTCTTTTATATTTCCCAGCACAGGAGAACAGATGGAGATATAAACTTATTTTGTGCATCCTTTATGGGAGAATTCATTCAGAAGAATTAGAGGTTAGTCCAATCATGACCACTTCTCTATTTTGAGGCTTTCTAGATCTCCACAAATTACCTCATTGACTTTTACAGAAGTGTAAAACCTCCTTGTTGAAGAGTTTAATGAATTACACAGTGCTGACAGAGAAGCTAAAATATGTCTGTGGCCATGCTGGTCCCCACTACAGAACATCTGCTTCACCAAGAGGTGACAACAGGCAGATGCATTTGATGGAGTTTGCAGCTTGCATGGAGACAGGCAGAGATCCCACTGCAACGGCTTCCTTGGAAGAGCAAGGTTAGGAGGAGGTGACAGAACACACATAAATGTTCAGAGGTGTTTTTACAGATGTAATTAGAAGCTAAATTTAGCCCAGCAGAGTCAAAATGTTGGTGCTTGGGATCTCATTGGTATGATGTGAAATGTGTAAAAGAAAAGCGCCTGCAGTTACACTGTTTGGACACCAGCACTGCTCTGCAAACAGCATCGCTCACTGAATTCTTCTCACTCAAGTCTCAGTATACTCCACTGAGTATATTTACACAAAGCCCATTACAGCATAGCTGTGTCTTCTCGCTCACTCAGTGTCTTGGAAGGCTGCAAGAACATTCAAGGGCTGAACCTCAGCGCCATCACTGAGCACTCAGCTTTTCCTCCTGTTTTGAAGAAAATGTGGCCACCACCCAACCCACAATTATGCAATAAATCATCCAGTGTGAAGCCTTGTAAATAGTCCCACTGCTCTGCTTGGCAATCGATAGTTAAAGCAAAACAACTGGGAGCACATCTGTAGTCACATGGCTTCGATGGCCTGAAAAAGCAGAGTTCCCGGGGATCACTGTGGAGAAGTGCTGCCCTGAAGAGCACTCCACCAGAGCAGCATCTCTGAACTCTTCATCACAACACAACTAACCGCATGCTGAGAGCTAAAGTGTGTTGAAGAGTTTCCTGGGAACAGGTTCTTCATGTAATGTTCTGTACTGTAGCGGTCATGGAGAGGGCGGGAAATGCCCTTCTCCAGAGGGGGCTGAAGCCGCAAGAACTAACCATGCAAAACCCCGGTCTGCTGCAGCCTCATCTCCTGCCGTAAGCCCTGTCCATGGCTCAGCCACCAGCCTGAGCGGACATTATCAGCCAAGGGA
>NW_010426097.1:2980-19432 GCF_000710305.1 Buceros rhinoceros silvestris | reverse complement strand
AAGAGCTTGTCAATCAATACCTTCACCAAACTATTTTAGTGAAACTGTCTTGGGCCAATGGTGGAGTTGAAAAGAGATGGAGAGAAAGAGAGGGGAGAAGCGAGAAAAGCTTATTGTGAAGTACTGGCAGTCAAGAACAAAAGCAGCTGCCAGCCATGCCTACCAATTCTCCTAAAGATCCTTTTTTCCCTAAAAAGCCTTTTGCTTTTTGTCCAGCCTTGACTGGCCTCACGCCTGATTCCACGTTGTCTCTGTGTGGCAGCTCAGGTTCTGTTAGCATCCAGGACCACATCCGCTGGGCTTGAATTTCTACCTTCACAGAAATTCAGAAGCACTGAAGTGGTCTTTACTGCCTTTATTTGAGCTTGCTTAATTGAAGAGAGATTCTTCAGTTTGGTGAAAAACTATGTGAATCATCCAGCAGAAAATGAAAGAGAAGGTATTACAGAGACATAACGACTCTGTTTATGGTGTCAGATCTCCCAGATGCTGCCACAAGATCAAAACGAGTTTATGGTTATAAATGACTACATGGTGATGGCAGCTACATGCAGCTGTGCTCGGCTCCGGGGCAGGTACCAAATGCTTTGCCTCCGTTTTTCCTCTTTTGGACAAAAACCGACCTCTGCCGTTGGGCTTTGCGCTGGCAGCTCTCCGTGCGTTGTGGTCAGCTGGCACATTGCTTGCTGGATTTGCCTCCATCAGACATAAGTCACGCTAGTAAAGCTGTTGGAATTTTCCACTGATTTTTTTTTTAATTGGAAGTGACATATTTTATAATACTAATGTTTTGATTTTGTCTGTATTTTTCAGTTCTCCTTTGGTAAGATCAAAACAAAATATTTCACCCAAGGGCTGAGCTGACACGGATGTTTTACTTTCTTTAGTTGCTCAGTCCACTACTCAAGCCTGGCTTTGGGGCATCCTGAGCCTTCCCTTCACCTCGCACATCACGCCTGGTGCAGAGGACACATCTCAGGTAGGCTGGGATCCTATGGCCTTCACAAGACCTAATCACTGCTGCAGTCCCTGCGAACAGCAGTGCGTCCATCCAGGCCTGTCCTAAGGAGCCAATCTTACACTGAATTAAGCCTATATGAGACATTTCCTTTTTTTTTTTTAATCGTTGTCAAATTGAAACGTGCTATAATATTTGAAAATTCGTTCTCACCCTTCCACGGCCAGGAGGAGACATACAGCTGTATGTGTTATTTGTCAGTAAAATGAGATGCCAAAGCAATAGGAAGAAGAAACAGATTTTATTTCTCTGTAGGCTGCACATATGGAGAAAACATCCCCACAGATGACACAAAGCTGCTGGCAGAGTTGCTCACAATGAGCCAGTTAATGGAATAAGTCAGCAGGGTGAATGGTCACATCAGAGAGCTCCTGCTCTGATCCACACGTGAGACTCCTCCAGCCTGGCTACGCCAACTGCTTGTGCTTTCCGTCTCGGTTCCCTGTATGAGAGTTCACTGTACTGACCCAAGGGAAGTGCATATACCAGACATAAATAAACAAGAAGGGGGAAAACAAGCACTGAAATGTTTTACTCCACTCAAGCTGTCTTGAATGTCTTGTAGAGGAGCAAAGCTGGGCTGAGATTTACTGCCGTGTGTAATTACCTGCGCCCTCTTCAATCCAGCTGTGACACCTTCCAGTGGAAAACTGATTTACCCATAGGGCTGGATGAGCCGCGTGGCGCCGCACGTGACACTCTCCCCGGCTCACATCGCATTTCTCACCCTTGTGCGCTCCCGCAGGTACAGCTGGGCTTGCTGACAGCTGCACCCGAAGGCACTGAATTCCCTTGAGATTTCCACTTACTGCGAGAGGCTCAGACTTTATCGCTCTTGAAAAAAATTAGTGAGAAGAGCTCCCCATCATGGCTTTTTGCTTGCAGTCCCATGACTGAAAGGGCTCGTCTTCCCCATCTCCCTTCCTTGCCCTGGTGCCTGCAGCAGTTGCAGCTCCCTGTGATAAACCCAGGGATAAACCATTGCTACTAACCCCAGCCTGCGGGTTTTATGCTAACCGTGCCTTCCGCTAGCTTTGCCAGACACCTCTGCGGAACTAAGCTGCTCTGCGTGACCCTGCTGCACGGACCAGTGCTGGGCACCAGGTGTGAAGGGGCAGAAGGGGTAAGGTAATAGCAGAGCACTTAAAAATAGGAGCACTGGCTCAAAGCAGAACCCTCAAACCTCCCGGAGGCAGAACCCCCTGGGGCTGTTGGAGAAGTATAGCTTTGAGAACTGGGAAAAACTGCTTCAAGCATAGCAAAGAAATCAAGATTTGGTGAAATAAAGGAAAAATAGTTCAGCAGCAGCAGGGAAATAAGATGTCCTCTGAGTCCATGGGGCAGAGGTCGATGGCTGAGGGCTGCATAGAGGCTTGGACATCTTATACCTTGAGCTTGGAGGGGTCATTACAGGGGATGAAGGTCCTCCTGGGGTCACTGGAGCAGAAGCACACTGCCTGCCCCAGGGACCCTGATGTTTCAAAATGCTTTTGATGTGAGAGAAGATGATGGAGGACTTTGTATAGTGGTACGTGTGCTCGAGTCATGTTGGTGATGAAAATTTTGCTTACATCAGCATATTTATGCCTGTACAGTGCTGCCTTGAGACCCAGCCAGTGCACATGCAAGGAGTGACAGGTACTCAGCAGTCGTGGTGCTTGCACCAGCTTCCTGTTTGCCTAAGGCAAAGTAAATGGTTTTCATTCCAAATGGAGCTGTGCAGCCAGCCTGAGAAATGCCAGCTCTGGGACTTGAGCTTTGCTTACAATTCTTTCTCAACCCGATATTGTGTTTGCAGGAAAAACATCAAGGCAGCATTTCTGCAGCCCTTGGAAGTTCTCTTCCTCCAGTCCTTTCTGGAAGTCACACTGAAAGAGGTGAGACATGAAGGAGGAGGAGACTACAGGAAGACCATATGGAGTTCCTTTGTTGACTAAGAAAGGGCTGGAGGACTTAGGAGAAGAAGGTGGTGGTGCAGATCTGTGGGATGCAGAACATCTTGGAGCTCCCTGGGCAGCCGGGAGTGCCTGCAGGGCACAGGCACCATCCTGTCCTGGTCGGGATCGGGGCGTGGGGTGTCAGGTGAGTGCAAGGATGGGGCGTTTTGTGGTTTGAGGAGCAAATTGCTATTGGTTAGAAGAAGTTTGAGAGTAGTCTTTGAACTGGAATCATGCCTTCTCCACTCACTGACACGTTTCTAGCTTTTAAGGCAGAGGGCAAGAAAGCAGAGGAACTTGAGAAAAGGCCATACTCGGTCTTCTGGAAAATTATAGTGGTCTTTTTCCATTTGTTTTACACCTAATCTGACCACCCAGCTTTCCCAGGGCAGTCAGCTGTGCCAGCAGGTGGTGTTTGGTAAAACCCATCTGAATGTTTAAATGCCTTTATAGCCAGAACAGTTTTTAATTCTAAATGAATGCTGCAGTGAAGGGGACCCTTCCTTCCTCCCGGATTTCACCGCTGGGAAGGAGGGGGAAAGTGCCCAAGTGTGAGCCCCAGACTCCCAGGACACCCAGCAGCTGCTGGGGAAAGAAGGACCGGATGGTTTGGGGAAGCTCCCAAGGATGGGGCTTGCATGACAGGACAGAAATCTCAAGAGGCTGGAGACAAAACTCTCCCGCTGAGTCACCTCGGCTCTGCAATGCAGGCGCTTTCCCATCGCCGTATTCCTGACTGCTTTGACCACGCTCCTGGGGATGACCAGTGTCTGAGTCATCCCCTCATAACGCTGCCCCTGGATTCGCATTTTCCACAGCTGCTGCACATCCTGCAATAGATGTTTTCCTATTCAAGCCCAGAGAGATGGAAGGAACCCACTCCTCTGTCCCTTGTTCACACAAGAACTTGATCAATAGGAATCATAGTCCTTCCTGGTGGATGTAGAAAACTGGGGGGTCATCGTTGTTCTTTCTGCCCTTAGACAAACAATGGACAATGGGGTTAAAAGGAATGCTGAAGGCACACCTCTGCTGCTAAATGAGAGGGCCAGGGAGATCAGCTGAAGCCCTGGACCATCGCGGTCCACATAACTGAATGGGCATCTTACTCCACGGCTCTCCGAGACAAACCTACTATAGAGGATTAGCCTTAATTAGTGCGGATGAAAGCCAGCTCCGGCTGCTCAGCCCTGGGGCCAAGGCTTGCTCGTGGCCATTTTTCATGTAGCACTATATATATATATATATATATATACACACACATACATTTGTGCGTGTGTATGTATACACGTGTGTGTGTAGACCTCATTATAGGCACAATACTCTATTTGCAGGGGAAATAGCACGTGCACCCCACACTCCAGATGTCTATCATCCAAAATGCCCAAGTTACAACTCCTCTTAATCGGTCCCTTGTGCAGCGTCCGTATCTCCTGCACTCATTGACCATCTGCCGTTCATCTGTCACGAACCGTCCATGAACTGAAGTCTGTTATCCACTTGTAAGCACCCAGCAAAGCTCCAGTAGCTCCCGGCTCTGGGAGTTCAGTTCACGCTTTTAATGCCATATCTGGGTATTTTCTGGCTGCAAACCTTTCCCCATACAGTGGCACTTACTGTGAGCCAGCCTTTGCTCATCTTGTGATGCTCTATAGACTTCATTTATTGAGAGCTTCGCCACCGCAGTAAACACTCATCTCTTCAGGCCTGCCGTCATCGCTGAGTTTTTCTGGCAGCAAAGAGAGCTGAAAACGGGTGGTTACGTGGGAAGATCACAAGTGGTAGGTGGTGGTACCCATTAATGCTGGAAGCATCGCAGAGGTCCCTGCATGCCCTTCACCTAATGCACTAACTGCATTGCCAGGCTTGGCCACTCGTTATAACACACAGTGACAACTGAAATCTCGTTTCTCGTCGAGAAGGGGGTATTAACCAGCCGAATATAAATCTCCACCAGCAACTCATGAAATGTGGATTTTCCTTCCCGTTCTGTGGCCAGAAACACAGAAATACACCCGTACTCTGCCGAAGGCTGTTACAGGTCAGTGGGCGTTTTGCCCTGTCAAAGCAGGGCAGGTCCTTGCTTCAGTCGGTCTATGTTCTGTGCCAAGGGCAAGGTGAAGCCTTGTCTTTTCATGTTGTGAGTAAAATATTGAACTCCCGGGGTTTTGGATTGTTTCCTGAAGATGCCATTTGGGAATGGCCAACAGGAGAATTGGCTTAGTCTAACACTGAGCTGGGTCCTTCAGCACAGCTCGTACAGTTTCATCCTCAGCTGTTTTCTGACCTTCAGCCTCAAACTCTTTTTTTTTTACTTGAGGAGAACTTGGTCCCAAGTGCAGACCACTGATGACTATCCACACAGACGTCTTTTACCACTATGGGGTTTTGAATCCCAGTGCTCACACCGTAGCAGTGATATAATCGGGGAAGGCAGCAGCAGATCACCGGTTGGAGTCTCATGGAGCACCGTATGGCTATACACCTCACTGGGGCATTTGGTTTATAGAACACCTTCAGGACAAGCACGAGTGCTCTTCATGGGTTTAAATCCTTCATCCCACCCTGTTCAGACTCATGGCTTGTTTTCCTTCAGGTATTTCCAAGCTGTAGTGAGCACCTAGGCCATTGCTTGTAAGGCTGGCGATGGGATGTGTTATATACGGCACTGGAATGTACGTCACGGGCAGAGCGTCCATGCCATGGAGGAGCAGGTACTCCTCTTTGGGGGGCTCAGAAAGCTGTAGGTCAGTCCTGCTGTGGAGATACATGTTGTTCTTTGTGAACAGACCTCCAAGTGCCTACAGGAACCCTGCAGACTCCAGGAGATTCTTCCCCCGTATCTGTTCATCCCCAGCTGACATCCCAGTGCTTGGCAGGCACTCACTGATGCATATGCTAAAGGATTCCTGAAGCCAAATAGGAACATAAAACTTTCCTCTCTCTTTTTTTTTTTTTTTTCAATTTGAAAATGTGTTTTCGAAATAGGGGTCACTTCCCAAAGTGTCCCAGTGTCTTAGGGGTCAGTGGCTATGCCACGATGGGATTTAGGTACACAAGTCCAAATTATAGCCTTGAAAGCTGCAACTAGCCAGTACTGGAAGTCTGTGTATCCTTGTGGTTTTGGTAGGAAGGGTCTGTTGTCTGTCTGGCAAAGAAAGAGGATCCTGGTTCCTCTTCAAGGATGGTTTAAGCCCATCTGTAATTCACATTTAAGGCCTTGTCCCAGTTTTCTCATTTGGGACTAATGCCCAAAACAAACCTTTCAAACAGGACCTCATCTCAAACACCTGCTGAGAAGACAGAGGCTGGGAACCAGGCTGGGATGGGAGATGCTTCGGTGTGGTTCTTCTCCACCCAGAGTCCCCACCACGCTTCAGGGCTGACAGGGACCTGTATGTGCAGGCTCTTGCAAAGCACTGGGAAGCTGCAGAGTATTTCAGCAAGGTGCTCTTTGGTGGGGGTGACCAGAAATGCTCAGAACATTCATCTCGCAGTACCGTTATCCTCTTTCAGGCACTCTTCTGCCTGAGCTGGATGCCTTCAGCCCCACCGTAGTGCAAGGGGGGAACTGGGCATGTGGGCAGTGTGATCCAGAAACAGTGGGAAGGGGAAGCTGCTGAGCATGCCCACGGGGAGATGCTGAGCCCAGCCCTTCTCGGGGAAATCAGGCAACTTCCTACACTTTGGACAGGCAAGAAGAAACTGTACTTCATGGTCTTTTCCAGGCAGCTCAGCCAGGGCTGCCTCCTTAAGCTGGGATATGGTGCTAGGGGCCATGGGCAGGAGGAGACGACACTTGGATAGCTGAGGAGGAGGATCTGTTAAGTTTATTCTGTTCATCTGTTCTCCAAAACTAGGATCCTTCTCATATCAGACAAAAAATTAAAACACTTGTTTCTCAGTTTAGAACAAAAAATTCTTTGGGTTTCCCCTTTCCCAGTGTTTTTGCCAACTTGAAAAAGGTACCGCATGGCCCCGTTTAAAGGGATAAAGGAGGAAACTAAATCTTTAAAAAGCAAACAGGGTTTTTTTGTCTTAAACACAGAACTGGAAGGGTAAATTTTAAATCCAAGCACTAAGTCAAAACAGGCTGTTTTTCATGTGTCAATATTTGAAGTGAAAAATACAGATTGGCTTCAGCTGGAGTTTTTTTGTACCACGTTTATCCTTGATAGGGACGAGGGCAAATTGTGGGAGAAGGGTGCCACTTCAGAAGGAACAGCCAAGTGTGACACTGTCCCCAGTAACCTATAAATTGTACATGGAGAATTGCTGCCTGTTCAATCTTATACTCGGAGCCAATGAATACAATTTCTGGTTTGCACAGATGGAATTCACAGGCTCTCCTGGGCAGCTCAGCAGCACGTTTTGGGTGAGCATCGCCTCCGCTCCGAACTCCCTGCCTCTGCTCACCCACCTCTGCCTCTGCAATGTGTTTTCACGTCACTGTGATAACATATTTTCATTATTGTATGTTACAGCACAGCGCAGAGGTGTTGCTAGGTACCTCCACCCAAGGAGTTCAGAAAACCCTCAAAGATGGATGTTTTTCTTCTTTGAAAATTTATGAGCACTGGATTTACCTTTTATTGCTTTCATATAGATTCGGTCTTACAGAAAAGCAATTTCATCTGAGATAAACTTACCCTTATAAAATATTCCTGCCTTTGCTTTAGAGCTGGTTGTTTTTTCACTGTACATGATTTATTTTTCAACCAAACTAAAAAGGTTATTGCGATTGGATGGGATTTTTCATTTTCTGAGCGAGTGCAGCAGCAGCCTGCGTGCAATGCAAGTTTATGAAGATTCAGAAATAGGTTTCCCTGCCCTCGCTATCAAGCACGAAAGACCTCATCGTGCTAACAGGAGTGTTTTCTGTAACCTGCTGTCCTGTGGTATGGGATTTTGTGTGTCTTGGGTAAGCATAGAGCAGTAAGCAGACTCGAGTCCTTTCTTAAACCAACCTCATCAGCCACCTCTTCTGGACACCGTGAGTCTAAACACCCCCTCGAGACATTGCACAGAGGGGACTCTGTAACCCTTTCTTCTATCATATCTTTCCTTCTTGGATCTCTTCAGGCATTTTTTGCCAGGCTCATTCTAGTTCTGAAGGCCAATCTGTTTAGCACATGTGTTACTGTTCGAGCGGCAGAGGATGCTGGCGCCGATCAATGACTGAACACGCTCTTGCTCTGACAGCCTGGCTGCGGAATTGCATCTATTGGCTTTGCAGTCCACAGGGGCTCGGTGCCCACAAAGGCAGGGCTGCTTGTTTTCAAAAGGACAGCCTTTCTGTCAGAGGAACCTGGGGAATATGATCAATACATAAATCCACACGTTGGGAAAAGAAATAGAGTTGCAGGGTTCTGCTCTGAGATCTTGAGTTTTGTGAGTCATGCAATTCGCAAGGGAAGGTTAAAAATGTTCTTGGGCTTTAACTTGCTGTTAAAGCAACAGTCTAGGGGTTGCCAAACTTTACTAATTGCTGCATCTCTTAAAAAAGATGTGGAGAAATTTCGTATGCAAGGTTCTCCTCCTAATGCAAGTTTAATTAAAAACTTAATTGGCTTGACCTAACTCTTTCTGAACTCTGGTGAAGTGAATGAACATTTAAAGTTCACCTGAAGCCATTGTAACAAGCACTAGCCAGAAAAATAGGATTTTCTTTCACCAAATATAAATCTTTAGCACAACACGATGTAGCACCAAGCCCAAGCCCGAGCAGCCAAGAGGGCAGCGAGCAGGACAGCCGGGTCTGAGCCGGGCGGGGATGGGGGGAGCCAGCACTCTTGCAGGGTTTTTCCCTTTTGCCAGACACCCTGTTTTGTTCTCTGTTCCACAACCATTTTTTCTATGTTCTGAAATGTCTTTTTATTCTTTTTAATGGAGCAGCATTTCCCAAGCAATGACCTCACTGGAAAGCACTTGAATTGCTCTAATTAGTGCAGCCTTTGAGCACATCTTGTGTTTTCATTAAAAAACGGAACAACACGTGATACTCTCTGTTAATGCTCTGTGCAACATGAACTATTAAAAAAAAGAAAAAACCCCAATTATCATGAAAACCATCCTCATATCCCTCTTAATACTCTGCAATAACCCAGAACAAAACGTCTCACAGCCTACGATCTGCTGGCCCATCCAAGGGACCCATTCCCCAGGACGGGGCTTTGGGAAATGCAGTACTCAGTATTTGGGGACTTGACTCGTTGCTAAATCTCTGCTGGGTTTTCCACACAGACCTCAGACATTAGGAGACCACCTGGCAGAGGCCAGAGCAGGGGGACAGCCACCCTTGGGAAGATGCCCCAGGAGCGGGACAGAGACCCTGCCCGGTAGTCACTCAGAGCTCTGCCTCATGCAGAGTCTGGTTTTAGCACTTCAGAAACACCACTCATCTGTTGCCTACTCCTCCTCTGCAGGCGCATCCCCAGGCCACCAGGAGGTACTTATCACTCAGCGTTAATGTAGCAGGGAATGTGAAATTCTTTAAACTCATTCTTTTACACGACAAGTGCTCAACTCCCCGCTGAGATGCTTTGGGGTCTTGTTGAACACTTAGAGCATCAGAGCTGAAGCTGGCAGAGTCCTACCACTGGTTATACAGCTTGTGAAGTCTTCGCTCGCTGCGGTGATGGCTTCACCTCAGGCTTTAGCTGTGGTTTATTCCTGGTATATTGTGGGATTCAGGCTTCAGAGCCAAAGGACTCTGCTTCAGCCACAGTTTTAACGGATGAGAACTCATTATTGACCACGAGTTTCTGCCAGACACAGCCAGTTCCAGCTCGTTCACATCAGATTGCTCCTGGAGATGTTCCACCAGCAGTGCTGGGCAAACCATTCTGCCGCTGGCTGGTGGGATGGGAAGGTTTCCTCAGTCCTCGCGCTGGGTTGTCTCCCTGCACCTGCCCAGCCAGCCAGCCCTGTGCAGACACTTTGCCATGTACTTGAGTTTCTGAGTGAGCTGCTGATCTCAAAACGTCCTTTAGAAGAGCAACTGGAAAAATAAGATGAAATAAACTCCCGCTCTGGATGAACCCAGCCATGAAAAACAGAATAACCAAAAAGCAGGCAAACCTGGTTTTAGTGTTCCAGATCAGGCCGAGGAAACAAGTAGATGATTAGTGTGAAAGGTCTTTGGGGTCTTTATGACTCGGCCTGCCACAGTTTGTCAACTCAAATACGTTTTTGGACTTTGTTCATGTTACTGGTGCTTTATGCAAATGCCTAGGTGAGGATTGCCAAGCTGGAAGATCAGGGGGAAGGGGGAATAAAACCAAACATAAGAAAGCAGAGAGCTGACACAGAGATCTTCTGGGTGGACGCAGTTCACTGGCAGGGCAACTTGATGTGTCCCCCCAATTTCTGTGGCCCACAATGATGATGTTGAAAGTTTTTCTTTCCTTTCCCCACTTTCTGTACGTTTGCAGCTGGAAAGGACAGGGTTTTGCTGAGGTGGGTTTTTGTCCTGCTCTAGAGGGCTGTGTATTCCAGCTCAGAGTAGTTCATCTTTTTAGCAGAGAAGACATGTTATCCGCTATTCAGCCTCTTTTATATCATAACCTGCCAAATGAAGTTTCCCTCTCTCCTGATCCTTGAGACCCAGCGGATGCAACTGTGCAGTGGCAGGGGGCACAGCTGGCCACAGCTGGGCATGCCCAGCAGAGGTGTCAGGAGCTGCTGGTGCATTGTCCTTAACAACCTACCAACATGTGCAATCATTCTTGCTGGCTCCCAGACAGCTTCATTTTTCATCTTCCTGCACTGACCTTGCATTTATATTCTAGCCCCTCCAGATTTTATGACCAAGTAAGATTCACACATTGTGGAAAAAAAAATCCTTGAAGCAGAACATCTAATTCTCAGCACATGCTCCTTTAATCTCCCCGGGGCTTACTTACCTTCGGAGCAAACTGCCACTGGCAGAGTTTGACTTGCCATCACCGCGAAGCAGCGTGTTTCTCATCCTGCTAGTTTAAACACATCCTCATTTCTGCAAACACTTCCACAGAGATTCAGATCAGGTGCTTATTCTCGGCACAACCGTGGGCAATTATCCCGCACTTCCTGGTGGAACAGCGACGCTTTGACTGCTCGGTTCAATCTCCAGCCATGGAGCTGCAAGCTCCAGCTTTAGTTAAGCTTAAAAAGATGAATAATGGTGTGGCTTCTATGTGTGAATGATCGATGGATACAGCATCATTGAGTTATTGAAATTAGTAAAATTTTTCTCTCCTTTGGCAAGGGACTTGAGTTATACAGCTCTGAATTTTTTTGTAACTGTAATTGTGATTTTACTGAGGAGTACTGCAGGGGGGAAACCGTGTTCTTAATTAAAAAGAAAAAAAAGGATATTTGCTGCAAAAAATTGTGCGTAGGTGAGGCATTAAGACTTGTAAATATTTTGACATCCTCGGGTGAAAATCCATATTAAAATGTGAAATATCAACCTTGCCAGACAACATTTTATTCTTCAGCTATGAATCACATCAGTAAACAAGGGTCTCACGGATTCGAGATGAAATGCCTCGGAAAAAAGATTATGCATTTGCTGTTGCTGTGCTTTTCAGCATAAGGTAGTCACATTATGTGGGTATTTATGCCCATTCCACTGATCTGGATGGGCAGTGCTAAGATTTGAAAGGAGATCTTCAATTAAAGCTAAAAATAACCCAGTTATATTTGCCCAGTGACAAGAGCGTAATGCAGCTGTTTGCAGAGGGGAGCACAATATCTCAGCCCAGCGTGGGATGGTCTGAGGTTTAAACAGTCTGCAGCCAAAAAAGCATCCTGCCTCGTCCTTTTACTTTCCACAACTTCCCTGCCTACCTGCCTATTTCTCCTCAATTTGTGACTTTCTGCTGTGAATCTTCTCCGAAGATCAGGCACCACCATTCCAACATCGCCCAGCGAGATGAAGCCTTTGCCGCAGGCATGCAGGGAGGAGCTGGAGGGTGGAAGGGCACACGTTTCACCGCTCAGCAGCCAGCCTTGGCTCGAACCGCGCGGGGAAGCGCCATGCATGTGAATGAGAGCGAGCGCTGTGCTCCGGGGATGGGAAATTAAACAGGGAGGGGACGGGTTTTCAAATGGGGTTGTAAAATCAAAGCAAGAATGACTTGTGGTGCAGCAGACAGGTCCCGGCACCAAGATCTGTGCCAGCAAATCAGGGCCGTGGATGCTGAGGAAGGGCGGTTAAGAAATACACTGCCCAGCTCACTCTGAAGGGATGCTTGTCTTCAAAGTTCTCCAGGGTTTCAGACGTGACTTTGCATTTACTTATTTGCTTATTTATTTACGCTTATCTATGGCAGATTCATCATGTCTGCTGCTCTCTGGGACTGCGACTTACTCTTTTGGCCCCATCTTCTACTCAGCCCAACGTGCTTCTCTTTGGCTCTGCTCTGCCCCGACAGGTGTAGACCTGGGACAGAGGAGAGGCTGTGCTGTGCTGTGCTACCCGGCAGGACACCCGGCTTCCAGTGAGGTCTGCGAGGAGGAGGAAGGCATTCACTGAGCAGCGCTATCTGTGGCCGTGTGAGAAGGTCTGCACCCTGGTGAGGATGTCTGGGCTCTCACCATGGTGCACTGGAGTTCCTCCTACCCATCACCTGCTGCAGAGCAGGGCTTTCAGGCATCAGCCTCCCTCCTGCACAGGAAGTGGCCATGAAGATGTACTCCAGAGAGACATCCTCGTTTTGTTTTAAAACTGGAAGCCCAAGTTATGGTTTCACAGCCCTTTATTTTAGATGTGAGGCTAAATTTGACTTCCCGGGCTAGAACTGGGCCACCTGGTTTAGGCAGGGCAACCCCAGAGAAGCACTCAGCTTCTGTTTGTGGTCCCAGTCGGCACGCTTGCCCAGGTCGGCCCGGGGCGCGAAATTCCTGTTATGATAGAAGAGGCTCGGTAGGAGCAGGCTGGGGCTGTGGTTCTGTGGCTGCCGCAGCAGCAGGGTGCATGAGAAGAAAGCCGTCCCCAGGGAATGGCTGCGTTCGAGATACCCTTGTTCTTAGGTGTTGCCGAACGTGGGTGTCTCCTCTTCCGCTTGGACAATGCTCTGTTTCTCCACACTTCCTGGGCTATAATGCCGTGGAAGGCACTAGATTGTCTTGTAGAAGTTGATCTTCACAATGTTTGTCCAAGATGCCCAGTGAATTCTTCCTCCCACCTTCTCCCAATTTCTCAGCCTAATCCTTGCCAGCCTGTAATCGAGCCAAGCAGCCTTGTGAGATGCTAATGTGCTTCGTGGTTGTAGTTTTCTTGCCAGCATTTATGACATTTTGAAAGACAGTGGTGAGTCATGCGAGACAAATGGTTACTGCCGTCTGATTTTTTATGTATGGATATAATTAGATTTTGCAGCACAAGAGAAAACAACCCCTGTCCAGCTTTTTGGGTAAACAATAAAAAGGGAAAAGAAAATTTTCTTTGGCAACTTTTTTCAGCCTGGGAAGTGGTTTTGATAAGTTTCCTAGGTGGTTTTTCTTTTTTTTTCCTCAGTTATAAAGTAATTTCAGCTCTGGTGCTAGAAATGCATAATAGAGCCATGACAAAGAATTGCTGGAAGCAAGTAAAAATATGGCAGCTCTTCAAACAGATACTGTGTCCTAGCGGAGTGTGGTGGATATACCGTCTTCTTCCCTCCGGTGCTTTTGTGAGGGGGCATTTGGAGCTCAGGACAATATTTTGCGTATCACTGTATCCACTGCTGGTCTTTTTTTCCAGGGTCAGTGAAAGCCTTTGCAGCTTCCCTTGGTGGTCTCTGCAACAGATCTCTGGTCTCTGCTCAGTGGGATTTCTGACTAGATTTACGTTTTTCTCCCTCCCTCCCATCAGACATGGTCTAACAGTTAACACACAGAACTCCGGGGTTTGGCTTCAGACCATGACACTGAGTCATTACGCAGTTTTTGGCAAGCACAGAGGCTGACAAAAATGTCCACTCATTTCAGATGACTCAGTCTGAGCAGCTTCATACCTGAATTTTCTGAAGGTCTCTGAGAACTCAAAGCACACACCATACTTAGTTACACAACCCAGCCAAGTTATCCCAATCTGGAGGCTCAGGAACGGAGGTGCCCATAATTAGAGAGCACTTTGGGGGGTGCTGGTCTTACTCACTGGGTTTCAGTTCATTCCTCATTAACATAAGGGTGAAAATATCAAGGATCTTTCCTGACAATGGGCATTTGTTCGCAAAACACAGGGATCCTCAGGTGAAGTGCAGCGATGTAAACAAGGGAAAGGAGAGTGCCCGTGCTGGAAGCCTGACCGTCTGATAACTAGGACATGCCCTTTTACAGGCAAAAACATTTTGCTTAGAAATACCATCAAGTTTCTGGAGAAATCTCGCACACAAATACAAGGCATCTGCCCAGCAGCTACAGAAATAAACAAGCCACTTCAGAGATGTGAGCAAGCAATTTCACCAGAACATGCGGCAGAGGCGTGCACAGGTCAGCGCGAGCTAACCAAAGTTCCCAGAAAGTCTCTCGATACGTAGCAGCTGATCCTACTGTACAAAACACGAGTGCGTGATGGCAAACTCAGGGGTGTTTTCCTGCCAGCCGTAGATACCTCTATTTGAATTACAGGGTATCTCCTCCGGCCGTTGGGTTATCAGTCAGTGTGAAAGGACTGTGACCTGGCAGCATCAGCTCTATGGGGTAGAATGCCCAAGGTCTCCTCCAGGTGTGATACAGGGTCAGCTGGAGCTGTTCCTTCCTCCTGGAGTAATGCCCGAGCGTGGCTGAGCTGAAACGAAGCCACAGCAAACAATTCACAGGAGCAGGTGAGCGTTCAGGAGCTGTCACCGCTGAAAGGCACGCGCAGTGCTGGGCCATTTCTGTTTCTGCACAGGCTTCTGCGGCTCGTGAGCCTCAGACTCCTCTGTAGCTCAAGGGAAAATCCATAGCTGAGCAGAACCTGGACACAACTCCATATATTAAATAAATAGCTTCAGTAACTACAGCCTTGCAGCGGAGGGGTTGTGAGCAGAAGCACAGGGAGAGCAACCGCTCCTTCTGGAAACCACACTGTGATTGTTTGCGCCATTGCGAAACCCCTGAAGAATAGCAGAGTAGGGATTTTGGAACTCATTTTCGTGACCCAGCAGCTACCAGGGATCCACTGTCCCCTCAAGAGGAACCACGCAGACTCTGCCTCAGGAGCTCCCCGCGGAACTGCCCTCCACTTTGCCCTGCTCTCTGTCGGAGGCGTCTAACCCTGCTCTTGGTCAGACGCTGCATTTCCTCAGCACCAAGCAGGACGGGGGTGCATCAGCACTTGGATGGCAGACTTCTACCACATTTGAGAGCTCGGGTTTGGAAGTACAGAAATGATAATTGCTCTTACTTTTTTTCCTAGTGGGATTTACCCAAGGACCCAAAATGCCCCATAAGACCAAAAGAATTGAGCAATTCCATAAAAACCTCATGGTGCTTACAAACACTCGCTGCCTTGAGCCAATTCAGATTCTGAGAATTGCTTTTCTTTTATTCTTTCTCTAACTCCATAACTATATATCCACCCCCCCTTGAATCAATGGGTGCTGTGATAAGAAATGTCTGATAAATGCTATCCCAGGCTCCGGTAATGTCCATGAATTTCAGTAGGAATATTTTTGGGATTTCTAGTTTCCTTGAAAATCAGGAGGATCCTGATTTTTCAACAGAATGACACAGTTCAGCAAGGGTGTGCACAGAGGCATGGAGGTGTTTGCAGCGTTAGAAGTTTATCAACAGAGCCACTGCTGGAAGCGCGGTGGGAGTATCGGTACTGTTGACTTCCAGAATATAAATCAGATACAATCCAGAGAGGAGAAATTAGGAGTGGGTATCCCCTACACAACCGCTGGAGAAAAGCGAGACCAATTTTGGGGTCAGAGGGGCAAGTGGAAGCGGTGCAGAACAGCTGAGCTGAATGCCTGCAGCGAGCAGGAGGAGTAATCCCTCAGTGGTCGTTTAAGAGTGAGTGTATGGAGGCAGCACGATTACAGACCCCACCTGAGAAAATATAAATATATGGGGTCTGACGAGGGAAAATTGAAATGGAAATTGTCCGACAGACTTCATCAAGTACAAGAAACGTCTCTGACACAACAGCACGTATGATATTGAAAAAGCACAGTGCGGGAGCACGGCAGGGACCATGTGTCAAAGGAACCCACTGCTCGCGCTGATGACTAACACCATTTATACAGAAATCAAGCGTGACACACCGACACAACCCGGCAGAAAGCACATCTCGGAGGCAGCTGCCTCTGATCCGTGGTGCTGCTGGAAAAGCAGCGGTTAGCAAGTGTCTCTGGTGGCTTCTGTTCAGGAACTCTGCCAGTCAGCAGAGTTACTCGAGAGTTACTCAACAGCAGAGAGAACTGTTTGCACAGTTTCACACCTGGCTAAATCAAGACAGACAGGAAAGCCAATGCTCTTTTCTTCCTTCTACCTTTCATGCAGCTGCCCCAAGAAAGGTGCTGAACAAGTGGCAGCACC
>NW_010426097.1:1470-2833 GCF_000710305.1 Buceros rhinoceros silvestris | reverse complement strand
CACCCCCCATCCCCCCCCAAAAAAGACAAAGGAAAAAAACCCACAAACCCAAACCTGCCACCCCTACAGGCCTTTTTACCCAATGCCATGCGATTTACAGCCTTTTTTCAGTCATTATTCTCTGTGCATTCAGCAAATCTCCTTGTGTGATGGCATTATCGTATGTGGTATCGCCACTGCCGAAGCCTTGGTGTCTAAAACCCACCAAGGAAAGTGCATCCTTCCACTTGGCCACATAACGCACTCATCCGAGATCCTGCCCCCCTTCCCAGGGGTTTTAGCGATGCTTCCCAAGCGGGTACCAACATTCCTGACTATTCCAAACCCTGTACCCTCTCGCTTGGCAATTGAAGGAGATTTGTTGTTGAGGATATTCAACTTTTGGCTGTACCTCAGTGTGTGCATGAACACGGCTCTGCTGCTGGGCAACCTGATCTACTTGAAGTAATTATTTACAATGTGGGTGGAGAGACCCTGGCCCAGGTCATCCAGAGAGGTGGGAGAAGCCCCATCCCTGGAAACGCTCCAGCTCAGGCTGGACCTTGGGGCTCTGAGCACCCTGCTCTGGGTGCAGATGTCCCTGCTCCTTGCAGGGGGTGGGACTGGATGTTGATTTATACAGAAAGTCCGTTCCAACGCAAACCATTCTATGACTCTCTGAAATTTTCAGAGGTAAGCTGCTTTTGATATGCAGAAGACTCTGGAATGTACGTTTCCTATTACTCTTCCTGTTGCCAAGATTAGAAAGTCAATTAACATCTATTTTTCCTCCTCCTCCCTTTCCAATAACATTGTATATAATGAAAAAAAAAAAGCCCAGCAACCTATGAGACATTATCCCAGAAATTCCCGCTTGACAATATCCCAGAAATTCCAATAAATATTAAATCGTACCCTGTTTTTTGATGGTTTGTGACATTCTGACCCGTGATACCCATCACAGATGGTATTAGTTCGAGAGGCTGGCACAGCATTTGCAGCACTTTGTCCAAACCACTTATCCTCGTTCCTGTTATCTATCTTCTTTGTCAGCTTCTTGGGATCCGTGCTATTATGCTTGAAGAACCGCAGGCCTTTATTATTATTCTCCACTCCATAAAATCTCTATTATTCGAGTATGACAGCCTGCCTAGATTACATGAAGATAAAGGAAGCTACAGCAGGAAGAAAGTCACCATGCTCGCGCGCGGCCGGCCGAGCCCCTGGGCGTTGGGAGGACAGAGCGACCAGCCAGTACCACAGTCAGAGCAGGTCCCACCCGGCCACCTCCCACCCATGGGAATCATCGAATAGTTTGGGTTGAAGGGACCTTCAGAGGTCATCTACTCCAACCCCCTGCAGGGAGCAGGGACATCTGCACCCA
>NW_010426097.1:0-1270 GCF_000710305.1 Buceros rhinoceros silvestris | reverse complement strand
GGAGATGCTGCATCCAGCTCTGGAGTCCACAGCACAAGAAGGACATGGAGCTGTTGGAGGAGGCCACAAAGATGATCAGAGGGGCTAGAACCCCTCTGCTGTGAGGACAGGCTGGGAGAGTTGGGGATGTTCAGCCTGGAGAAGAGAAGGCTCCAGGGAAACCTTAGTGTAGCCTTCCAGTTCCTAAAGGGGGCTTAGAAGAAAGGTGGGGACAGTCTTTCTAGCAAGGGCTGTTGTGACAGGACAAGGGGTGATGGAGAGATTTAGCCTAGATAGAAGGAAGCATTTTTTTAAACTGAGGGTGGTGAGACCCTGGCCCAGAGGTTGCCCAGAGAGGTGGTAGAAGCTCCATCCCTGGAACCATCCCAGGTCAGGTTGGCTCTTGTGGCTCTGAGCACCCTGCTCTCGGTGCAGATGTCCCTGCTCCCTGCAAGGGGTGGGACTGGCTGAGCTTTGAAGTCCCTTCCAACCCCAAATAATCTATGCTTCTGCGATTCTTTGAAAAAAATGTGCTTTAAGAAGCCTGGCGAATAATTTCCTTCAGGTTTGAAAATTGTTCTTTTTGATCAGAAATAAAATATTTTGCTCAAATTTCAAGTTTTACAAAACCCTTTTTAACAAATGAAATGTAGATTAGAATATAACTTTAAACACTATCATGCTGAAGTATTTTAGCAGAAGTTGTTGCACCTGACGTTTTTAGAAATACACCAGTTTACGTTGACTAAAGCAAGGAAAACAGTCCAGATTCATAGACTGCTCTGATCTGTGGGCTACTTATTTCTCCACCTTTATAGAAAATATTGTAGCCTTATTAAAGGAAAATACAGACATGAGATTGTGTTCAGGTGTCATACAAATTCCTTCTCCCTCCCTCCCTCCCTCCCTCCCTCCCTTCCTTCCTATTCATTCCTGGACTGGAAAAACATCGTTTTATTATTTTCAAAAGGTTATCTGCTATTTCTGAAGTAATAAATGTGACCAAAAAAGAAAAAAAAAAAAACAAACCACCCGTTCCAAATTTGCTCATCCATCACAGTGTAAAGAATTAGAATCACGGAATTGTTTAGGTTGGAAAAGACCTTTAAGATCATCGAGTCCAACTGTTAACCCAGCACTGCCAGGTCACCACTAAACCGTGTCCCTCAGCACCACACCTATGGGTCTTTTAAATATCTCCAGGGATGGTGACTCCACCACTGCTCTGCACAACCCTTTCAGGGAAGAACTTTTCCCAATGTCATAGAATCACAGAATCACCTGGTTGGAA
>NW_010426096.1:0-7002 GCF_000710305.1 Buceros rhinoceros silvestris | reverse complement strand
CCCAATATTATTCTTACAGTATGATTAAGATTTCTTATTTCTTCAATCTGATAAGGAATACTTTTGTACATCAGGTCAACTAGATGACACGTGATCCCACAATTTAACCCCCACTCACCTGTCTGGTATTTCATCTTTAACTCAAGATTTAGTAGCTAATGGTAAATAATGTAGCTAATAATCAGTTGAGAATAGATCCAATTCATTAGTTATGTATATACCAAAAGGTGGGGTTTTCTAAAATTTTTTTTTTTGCTTAGTATGTTAAGCTGCAAGCAACACTAGAAAGGAAAAAAGGAAAAAACAACAAAAGAATGCATTAAGACAAATTTTATCTCACTAATTTAGAGTTCAGTGTGATGCAGTGGGAATTGTTAAGGGAGTCAGGTTTGCTAAAAAGCAGCTATCAAACAATTGAGCGGCTTTTTGTGACAGGCAAATAAAAAGGAAGAATGGATAGGTCTTAATTCCACATACCAGAAAACAACTACTATGTTTTCAAAACAGAAATGGTCAAAAATGTAAATAAAGGCATATTCTGAAGAGAGGGAGGTTCTCATCTTCTCATCGTGTGCTTACAACTCCTGTTTGAGAAATATCTTCAAGACACACTGTTTTTATGAGTTCAAGTGGTTACTGAGGCTGTATGAAGGTTAGTGCTTTGGTAAGTGGGCTGAAGTTGCTGGGTTAGCACACCAGCTAAAGAGCGTGAAATTATGTAGGCTGCGTTAGCAGGCTCCTGCAGGAACTCATTAGCAGGGCCTCATTTTTGGGAATTATAAATGAATAGCTACCTTTTTTCTCATTAACAAGTGAATGGCTACCTTATTTCTCATTAACATGATGTCCCCATGACAGGCACAAGCTTTTCCAACCTGGAAAAAGAACTGTTAAAAGTATGTATATACTCTGTGCTAGACAGGACATAGCTTAGTCAAACCAGCATGAAACAGGTAAATGTCTGCTGGTGCATCTGGAGTACGAAGCAGTGCTGTGCATCAGGAGCAAGACTGGAGAGTGGTAACAGCTATGGCTGAAGATATGAAGCAGCTCTGCAGCGCTTAACATCCTGCTTTGCAGAGGCAGCTGAGCTTTTTGGGCTGGAAGTCAGCTTGAAGAAGACAGTAGTTCTCTACCAACCCGCACCACAAGATGACTACCATCATCCCCACATCGCCACTGGTGTGTCAGAGCTTCAGTCAGCCCAGCAGTTCAGCTATCTGGGTAGCATCGTCTCCTCAGATGCCACGATTGACAAAGAGATAGACAACAGAATAGCAAAGGCAAACAGAGTTTTTAGAAAACTCCCTAAGAGAGTCTGGTGCAATAAACACCTGAAGAAAAGCACAAAGATCAGTGTCTACAGAGCCATTGTACTGTCTACTCTTCTATATGGGTCTGAATCATGGGTCACCTACCGCCACCACCTGCGACTCCTCGAATGCTTCCATCAGTGCTGCCTCCATACAATCCTGAACATCTGCTGGACTAACCGCGTGACTAACGTTGCTGTCCTCGAACAGGCAGAGGTCACCAGCATTGAGGACATGTTGCTGAAAACGCAGCTGCGCTGGGCAGGACACGTCTCCAGGATGGCGGATCACCGCCTCCCTAAGATTGTGTTCTGCGGTGAACTCGCCACCGGCTGCCACAAGAGAAGAGCCACAAAGAGGAGATATAAGGACTCCCTGAAAAAATACCTCAGCCTTGGCCATACTGACCACCATCAGTGGTCCACCCTGGCCTCCAATCGGGAGATGTGGAGACACACCATACATAACGCTGCTGCCTCCTTTGAGAGCATGCGGAGAATCAGTCTCTAGGAGAAAAGACAGCGCAGAAAGAACCGTGCCTCGACTGTACCACCCAAGGAGACCTTCCGGTGTGCTCTTTGCAACCGGTCTTGCCTATCCCGCATTGGCCTTTTCAGCCATCAGCGCGCTTGCAGTAAGCGTGGGTGAAGCCCTTCCCAAATCTTCGTCCACGAAGCCAAGCCATGAACAGCTATGGCTGAGGATATGACACCCACACTATATGCCTTTTGAAGGTTCCACTTTGAACTCTGTCTTGAATATCAATTTCATAGTTATTTTTCAGAGAACAGCCTAACTTTAAAGGACAGCAATATTATTCCCGCTGGACTGCTCTTCAGTTCAGAACTTGTCTTGCCTGTGAAAAGGAGCATTAAACTAGCTATGGCTCCTGTGTTCTCTCCCTAAGATCCTGACTTGAATGTTCAATCCATTTAGTCCCTCCGAGGGTCATATTATCTGGTTAAGAAAAAGAGTGCATGCTGATTCAGACTTTCTAACATTTTGCCAAGGTCTCTGTTGAGTCTTTGTCATCTCTCAGCTCTCTTCTGTTCATTTTTAACAGTTTCACTGGAACACGTTACTTGTTTTAAAATTTTTACTCTGGGATGGCTTGTCTAACAAGGCAGGTTACTCCTTATTGCCATGTAAGAAAATCAGATTCCTGAAGTGGGTTTGGATTATTCTCAGAGGGTTTGAGATGTACAGGGATGTAAAGGAGGCAACTCCATGGATTCTAAACCAATCTCCTTTGTGTCTGCTTTTGTAACCCATCTGCAACGTCCTTTGTGTCTGTGTGTGTATGCGTACGTTTGCACCCACACCAACCCCCTGAACTGCCTCCTTACTCCCCTGTACAAGTGCTAGTGCCACCACAAGAGGTGGAGTTGGAAAAGGTCAGCTAGGCAGAAAGGAGACAGAGGCCAGACTTACCTCAGTTTAAAAGGATAGCCAAAGACTGAGACTAAATACGGGGCTCAGTTTGCCTCACACAGGATGCTTACACGTGGGTGTGCCTGGGAAGGGCCTTGATGTACCACGTTACACATTACATATTACACGCTGCTTCAGGTGTTTGATGCACCAGTCCTCCTGAACTATGTGACTGCTTTTCTCTTCAAGTCGGCAGCAAAGGTATTTCTGAAACCTACACAGAAGCAGCCTTGCTGCCTGAATTAGCTGCCCACTCCTTGCATGCAGAGGATTTCAAAAAGAAGTGAGACTACGTGGCTATTTTCAACCCTGAGTAATCTTCTGCCCTCTATGCAGATTCCCAGTAGGGGAAAGCAACTACCTTGTTAATAAAGCAATATTAAGAATAGAGAATTGCATCTATTAAACTCAAATCAGCCCTGATATTCTCACTAATGGCTTGGGATTAAATCACAGAATGAGCTAAATACTAAAAATAAACAGTCCTTATACGTACTGAGGAGTCTGCCTTCCTGATTATTCATTATAATTAAATCAGTTGAACAGAAAATTATAAATTGGCCCAACAGCAGAAACACAAGAACAAATATTGGGTCAGACCAAAAGTCTGTGCAGTACCAAGTCCTGCATCCTGTAGCCAAAGCAGGTACCATGGGAAAAGCTTAAGACCAAGGCATGTAGGCAACTGGCTTCCCCCAAGCACTCTTCCAGACTTCAGTCTTTTTGCATCTCAAGGTCTTCATAGGCTGGACAGGTTCCAATGTGTTTAGCAGTTCTTGGTGGATTTCTCTTCACTGACATTGACTGAGAATTCAGGTTAGCTTTAAAAATTCACCACCCTACAGCACCATGATCTGCTCCTGCATGTTCCCTGGGAGAAGGATTGTCTTCTATTTGTGCTGACCTTGCAATGTGGCAGCTTCCTCAGACACCTCTTCCTCTTGTACTGTAGATGAGAGAATACAACTGATCCCACCACCCCAACACATGCCCCTTTTAAATATCCTTTTAAAGGCATCTCTTTTCCAGAGCAAAGAGTCCATATTTGCTTAAGTAGCCCTGGTACTGAGGCCGTTCTCCACTTTCCTTACTCTATCTCAACTTTTACTAGTTTTGAGATGATTGAACCAAAATTGCTTGAATTGTTAAACGTGTGTGATTCGGACAGTTGCATAGCGAAGTGCTGCTTTTTTCTCTACTCATTGCCTAAATAATTCCTAAAATCTCATTTGTGTATTTTTAACCTTTTCCATTTTAATTCTGAAACTGAATTATTGCTAATGCCTAAACTACATCCTCACACCTAATTTTAACATTTCCTTTTTAGATTTGATTCTTTTTTAAGTGGCTTATTCTGGGTTTTTTTAGTGCAGTCCTTAATGTAACATTTTGTTACAGACATCATGTGTCTGTCAAAAATAGTAACTGATAGCTGGTAGCCCTTCCCTCTAACATCTTCAGACAAATCAAAAGACCAAGCCATACACCTTGGCCTCCTTTGTGTAAATTACATCACAGGCACAAAAGCCCCTCCCAGGAACACATGAACAAAAAAATGCCTCAGTTTTGCATACCACAGAAACTCTGATTCTGAGGCCACCCCTCACAGATGACAAAAATGGAAATACCTTAATGTTTTCCTGAGAAGGCTGGCATTAACTGCACATTTTGTCATCGCATTAGGATAGCACTAGGATAACACACATCAGTTGTAAAATTCCACAAATTATTAAGTATGTGTTCATTAGAATTTCTTTCAAAAATCAAGTATGTGCTCATATCTTCCCTCTGCAACTTTTAGTTTTTCCCGAAAATGCAAAAACTGTAGTAATCTTTTTATAGTGGAACTGATCAAGCAACTTGCTTTCCACCATCCTTACCATGAAGAAGAAAGTTTGTTTGGCCCTTGCTAACAAAATAGTTCCATCTATGTACAAGTAATCCATATTTGCACAGAACCAAGCCTGAAAACTGCAAACCAGCTCAGGCAGATAGAGCATTTTGGCAAGTGTCCCTGTGATCCCTGACAAGCAGACACAACAGGGTGCTATAAAACACATCATTAAACAACAAAGAAATGTAGAGCAAAGGGTGTGTATAAGGCCCCATTTTTAAATTGCAAAGATAAAGAGCACTAACCAAACTGTTCTCTGAATGTTGGTTTTTTTTTTATCGGTGTAATAATTTTTTTTCCTAAATAAGTGTAATGTGTATAAAATAGCTGAAGAAAGTCGAAAAGATTAAATACTGCACAATATAAAAAACATTGTCTTCTATAACATGCAAGATACAGTTCAGGATTATATGAAAGTGTTACTATCAAATGCCTTATAATCTGTTTAAACGAGAAGTATTCATCTAAGGGAATATTGTTAAAGAATACAATCATTCTCACAGTATTTATTCTCCTATGAACTATTCTTTGTAGATATGGACAAATGTTGGTCTGAGAAGCAACAGCCTGGGAGACAGCCTTTGTGTGTGAGAAACTATTTTCAACATCGTGTCTGGATGAGGAAGAGTTTCGTATCCCTAGGGTATATTTATAATTAGAATGATCTAACTGAATCAGACATTGTTTCTTAGGAAACCGAGACATCGCAGAGGTTATTTTAGGGTGGAGCAGAGGGGGATTCTCTTTATTTCATCTGTTAAGAAACCATTTTTCTCTGTATGATGGATTTTGTTGTTGTTGTTGTTATTGCCCTTTCATTAATAACAATTAATCAGTGTTCTTCCTTGTGGAAGTACAGATGTTCCTCCTTGTCCCAGAGTTGCACACATATGTACACATTCAGCACAAATGGGCGAAGAACCAGAAAGCGCTGCTCTCCCAGTCACAATTTGCCTGCTGGCTACTAGATTGCACTTGGTACTGGAGCTGATGTTTCTTCTTTAGGTAGCTGCACCTTGACGTGCCTGTATGCAGGGCTTCTGGGACACCACGCAGAGGAAATGCCACAACTGCTCTGAGAGACATGAGTCATTTCTGGTAATGATCGACCAAGGGCTTTAGAGTCTGGAAGTGACAGTGTCTTAGGAAGTGGCCACAAATAGTGAGTCCTTGTGCAAGTTCAGGCGTTAGAATGAGTAACAGGTCTGCGTGTCCTAAAAGAGCAAATACATGAAAGAAATCAGTATGAGTTATACAGGTTCCTGCTGTACTTCACTGATGGTTTTAATGCCCTGGTGAAGCTTTCTTGAACGACACAATGTCCATAAAGAACCAATGCCCAAATGAATAACTGTTGAACAATCCCACCTGTTAACAAGCTTCTTCATTTTAACTTACCATTCAGATTCAGAACATTAAATAAGAAACTGAGAGAACACATGTACTTTTTTATAGCACTCCTGAAATAAAAGCTACCGTCTCACACCTAAAGGACCATGACCTAGACGCCAAGAAGGGGGAAAGAAGTATTTCTATTTCAATTTTGCAGGCATACTTTTTCATTACAAAGCATTAGTGCCAAAACATTCAAAATTACTCAGCAGAAATCACTGTTACAAAATAGAATACATCCTATATGAAAAGGTAGCACCACAGATTTTGATGTTCACCAGAACTGTGGGATGGAGAAAATGAATGTTTTTCAAATGCTCTGAATGCACAGTATTCAAACAGCGCTGACAAGGCTGAAAGCTGCACAGCACAAAGGCACCATGCAATTTGCACTTCTGATTTCTTATCAAGCTGAAATCCTCACCTCCCTATTTCTACTGGCTTCGATTCAGTGTCTCCCTGGATATTAGCCTGGCATCTAAGCCAACCCAGGCAGCATTCTGCACAGGCAGTATTCTGCACAGGCAATACGTCCTCACCATCACTGCCAACTTCGGAGCAGTGGTGTTGCAGGGCTCCTGCATCCGGTGGCACTTCTCCTAGTGGAGGGCATATTCCACAGGAATTTCATTTAAAGAAGATACAGACTCAATGTGCAAATAATAGTCGAGAAAGACAGCCACCTCGTTACAGAAATCCAAGTTTCACCACGATTCTGTATTTTTCTGACTCCAAAACTCGGAAAGAGGCATCCCCACCCCTCCGAAGCGTTGTCTCAGGGTACCCTGGGCTGAGGCGACGACTTCTGTCGTGCTGGTGGGAGGTCCTCGCTCCAGAGCCCTCCTTCCAGCGCGGCCCCGAGGAGTGGGGTCGCAGCCCTGAGCAGCGTACGCACCCCTGCTCTAGGGACTGAAACCGGGCGAGAAACGAGCGGCACAACCCGTCCGTAGGCTCTGCAGCGGACCGCCGGGA
>NW_010426095.1:0-8140 GCF_000710305.1 Buceros rhinoceros silvestris | reverse complement strand
CTGGTGGGATAGGGGAAGGTATTGTTACCAGATCTTGGCTTTTTACCTCAGCCAAACCGGTGACAACCCGGTAGTTCTTTTACAGAAAATCTGTATCATTTGTCTCCCTGTTCTAATGCAAATCTTTTTCATGTGTGCCTATTCTTTCAGGAGTGCAGTTCACTTCTACCTCAGCTTACAGAAGTATATGCATAGTGACACAGCAGAAACTCATCTGCTGTAGGCAGCAAATCTCTATGCTGAAGAAAAGTACATATTTACTTCTCTTTGGAGAGAGGTTTCACTTTTCTTTTGTTGAAATTAAGTTTGTAAGTCTTACTGAGAAAAACGGAGTTCTGAATACAATATAATAACTGGAAATTTTTGTTGTTGTTTGCTTTTACCATTTTGGTTAACATAGACCAGATATCAATAAATGAACAGGGATTTTTGCAGTATCTTCTATCCCTTTGTCTATCCGACCTAGATCTCCAATTTGCCTGTTGACAAACTGTTACCATCTGTATGCCCAGCACTATATCCCAAATACTGGAAAGGTATTGTGTCGTGCCTGAACGTCAAATGGATCAGGACCACAACAAAGAAGTGGGAGAGAAGTGTCAAAGACAGGAAGAACATTAAAGGCTCTTCTAAAAAGAAGCTGTATGCCACACGTTCCCTTCTATCACATGACCGAATGAAGATCGAGCAAGAAACAATACCATCCTCCCTTTCCAAACTAACATCACACCGACATCCATATTTATCTGTTTTCAGAAGCTGGAGTGAATTCAGCCGTGATGGTAATGAATGATAGGCACTGATGCAGTCTTTCCCTCTGAATATAATACAGACCTGTACCAGGCTAATTGGAGAAAACAACGTTACTCCTAGTCCCTCAGTAAATTCAAGCTTGCAAGGAACTACATAACTTGCTATTTTTAATTTCAAGATAATTAAAATACTCCCCACAGTCTTAAGAGTTCCCCAGTGTTTCCCATAAGAAAAATAAAATAACCTTTCTTCTTTTCATTTTTAAAAGTCAGCTGTTATACTACCGACATAGATCTAATACATCCAGAGAAATAACCAGGCCACTACTGAGGACACAATTGAGGTTACCATCCCTGGGGTTGACTTGTATTGTAAAAAGCCTCACTTACAGTGACATTGTCCCACATATACAAGACTTACTATGCTAATAAAGCCACTACTCATGCATAAAACCAACCTGTAAGATTCACAGTGTGAAATGAAAGATTTTTTTTTTTCAAACTGATCACTTCTGACATCCTGCAAATTTTATTCCTGCCAGCTGACTCTGAAATGTAAAGAGAACAGTAAGGATTCTCCGCTGCTTCCAAAATTATTCTTGGGAACAAATAGAAAACACTACTATTTGAAGTTTCCATATTGTCAAAATAAATCAGCTGAAATGAGTGAAATATGGTATTCCAGGAGATTTTTAAATTCAGCAAAGCAATGAATGTAATGGAATAAAAAATCATTTTTCCTACTAATTTTAAGAAATATTAATTAGTATTAATCTTCAAGAAGTAAAAGTATTCATGCCACAGTCTTACAAGCTCATTAGAAGAACGATAGACCAACTATTTGCAGAATCCTCTAGTTTAGTTTTAAATAGTTGCATTGTAAGCATAAGTCTTATTCAAAATTTCTTAGAAATACTGAATAAAATTAAGTTCAAGTCAGACTCCCGAGGAACTCAATTAGAAATATGTCCTTCTGACTAGTAGGCTATTGATAACTTCTCTCCAAGAGTTTCTTCAACTGACTCTTTAGTCACTTCATCTCAGTTTTGCAGACTGTATTTCTCTAGTTTCAAGATACATCTAAGATTAAATTCTTATAAGCAAAGATACACTGCTGCTTGCCACTATTAGCCTACCAAAGAAAACAATTTTTAAAATTGAGAATAAAATATGCATGCATATATTGTCTATTTTTTAAAATACCATTCTCCTTTCTTATATATTAATAATTCATCTTGGGATCTTATCAGAAATTCAAATTTGGTTAAAAGATTTGTGGTTTGTCTTGCCCTCTTTCTTTTATTTCATGATTTACTTTCAAAGCTATATATTCATTTATATCTCTGAATTTTCCCTCATTCTCTCCTTTTTTCCCCAAAGTTAGTTGCTAATGGTGTGTAAATTGTTCTACCTCTTCACATACATTTATCAAGACATCTCTGATACTTCTAACTTCTAAATACATCTGAATACATCTGATACATCTAAATCCCCCTTGATGTAATTTCTCAATATATTGTTAGAATTTGGACAATGAATAAATGGATTCTATTTGGAAAGAGTCATCGTGTCTTCTCCTGAAGTGAGAAACCAAACCCCCTTGGATTTCTTTGAAGCTCTCCACAACTATGAAGACGTTTGATCCAGCTGATATATCCTTCTCAAATTTATAAAAGGTTGTTGAAGAATTAATTCCACAAAGGTTTTTAATGAAGTTTAAGCAGATGTGGAATGAAAGAAAATGCCTTGACATTATTTTTAAAATGTTCAAAGATAATAAGTAAAGAGTAGAAGTAAATGGTCATGTTTCAGAAAAGAATGAGGTCACCAGTGACCCTTAACTGTGTTCTGTAATCTAAAAAAAATAAAGGTAAGGTTTGGTTATGAAATAATATTTTTCAGGTTAGTAAGCATAGAGACAAAATGAAGAGCTTGTGAACAACTAACTTTCTTGAGTTTGAGATGACTAACTTTCATGAGTCTGAGTGACTGGACTGCAGAACAAAATATGAACTTCAGTGTAGATAAATGTACAATAATGTACAACGATACATGAGGAAAAAAATCCAATCCTACCTTTAAATATAAAAAAGATGGGCTTGGGAGAGACCACTACTGATCAAGAGCAAGAATTTGGAGTTACAATACACAGTGCTCTGAAAATGTCAGATTTCAATAATCACAAAAGAAATTGTGTATTAGGAAATAAATAAAACAGGGAAATATCTAGGTCACAGCATAAGTCTATGGTTATCCCAGCCTTGAATACCTGTGTATGATTCTGATCCTCTCATCTCAAAGAGAACTGAGGTGAAGCAGAAAATGTTGAGAATGACTGACACAATCAGAAAAGCAGGATGGATTCCATGTGAGGAACAGCTCAGTATGCTATTACTCTTGTAAAAGGTGAAACTTTTACTCTTTGTGAAAGAGAATTGAGGTGGCCTACAAGTCATGACTGACATAGGAATGGTTAGATAGGGACTGTTTACTGTTTCCTCCAAGACAAGCCCTAAAGAATCAAGATTGGAGAAAAATTCAAAAGAAGATGAAGGAAGTAGCTTCTCATGCAATAGGCCATAGGCCTTTGAAGTTCATTGCTGAAGGATGCTGAATTAGAAAAGCTTACAGGGTTCAAACAGCTACTGGACAAAAGTGGCTGAAGGTGGAAGACAGCTCTGTCTTCCACAGAACAACAGGCAGTGTCCCTATTCCAAAAACTGCTGAAGGCTGTAAAACTAATTGGGAGCTGGTGAATGCAGGGAGGAGATAAAGTGTGGATGTTTGCCCTGCTCTTGTTTTCTCTCAGTGGTCAGTTGGGGAACAGAATGTTGGGCTGATGGAACTCCAGTAGAGCTAGCTGATACTATTAAGTTGATATTATTAAGCAATGAAACAAAAATAATAAGTTTAATATCTTTATACAACCCTTCCTTGATGCTGCTTCTGTCCTTCCTTAGTTGTAATGCAGATTCAGCTGCAGCCTGCAAGAGGCTTTCTGTTGGTTGCTAGGTGCCAAGTAACAGCTAAATAACTGCCAAATGTCACAAAGTATCTGACAGAACATTGAGCAGTGTGGTCATACACAACAATTCCTTTCTCAGTCAGATCTCATATAGCAGAACATTGGCCTTTCACTTCACATACAGCTGCGTACTCTAAAAAAAAGAGCCTGTTTATATAGGGGGTCAAACTATACCATGGTGATATACGGATTCATTAGGCAGCAACCTGAGCAACTTCACAGAAAGTACTAGAAGGTTTACATGATGCATGAGAAAGTTAGGTGTCTCCAGAGTGAAATTACACATGTAAAAAACAATTAATAAAAATAAGATTCTATTTTTATTAACATATTAATACTAATATAACTTATTAACATATTTCTGAAATAACAGTAGCAATTGAACCTTTTCATTAAGTCACCCAGAACCCATGATTTTCCAAAGGGATGTTATTGTTACATACTCTTTCTCAGGTTAATTGAACTGCGAAAATCTGATTTTACAGTTTTCATGGCAAGAAACATTATTAAACCACAATTTACAATATAATAATTAAAAATGACACAGCAGCAAAAAAGGTTAGTAACACATAAATGATTATTTGTATATACAAAAAAAATTACCAGATGGCCGAATGAACCAAAGAAATAACAACATTAACTTAGAGGCCTTAATTTGACAGCAACAGGTTTAATATTAAAATTGGGTTGTAAATAATGCGGTTTTTATTAAATAAACTGAATTGTCTGCTCAGAAACAATTTATATGTTAAATATTTTCTGTAAAATAATGTCAAGATATTTTTCATATCTTGGAAACATCATCTTCTTAAAAACTGACCAGGCTGTACCAGACCATATCTGATGGTCTCCTGATGGTGACACTAAACATATACTGCGTTACTGGACCAGTGAGCTCAAGATGATACTGTAAAAATGACAGACCCCTCACAAAACCCATCTGTGGTGGTTGTTCTCTATCTCAGCGGGCAGAATACTTCTAACCTTTTGTGCCCCTGTTATTAATAACAGATTAATGCAGGCTAGAAAAGTTCACTGTGAGAAGTTTAAAGAAGCTGCAGTGGGTACATGATACCTGTCAGCAGTTCCTCTGATGTATTTCCTAGGCTAGAGTAAATCCAGACTGAAGCCTCTGTCCTGCAGCGGTGGAGTACCTCCGTGATTCATCTCACATAGCAGATCAAGTGTGATTACTTGAGTAACTGCTGAATGGCTGTAACAGCACATAAAAGTAAGCATGTGTGAGAGTCTTTGCAGAATCAGGACCCAGGGGAAATTTACCTTTCTAGATGATAAATTTGATAGCAATCAGGTATTAATTTAGGACACAGAAGGCTGTCAGTTTAGGTGATGATTGGTTTTTAATCTCAAATTCTCCTTATCCCAAATGGTTTCAAATATGGGAATTATATGCATTGTCCCACTGTCAATAATTGCTAATTTTGCACCACACTTCATTAACTAAGTTTACAGACTTGGCAATAAAAAACTAACTAAATTTCTGATCTGCTTTGAGGCAAAAGAACCAGCTCAGGCATGAAAACAACAATTTGAAAAATGGGAAGACTAAGCATCTCAGCTAAAACAGCTGAGCAATAAAGCCGTTTATTCCAATAGTGTAACATCAATGAGAAGACACACTTCTCCCCTAAAATCCTTGTGCGTTGTTAATAAACAGAAGTAAAAAAAGAGTAAGACGTCTCCTAGTCTTCTGAGCAGCTAGGGTTTTTTTCTGTCCTCATCAATATCTTGAATGCAATATTTGCCTACCAAATACACTTACATAAAATATATCAGATCTGTTTAGTCTATCTAAAGACCATGTAAATTGTGTCATATATACCGACTAATTTAAATTTATACTCACAGAATATTACAATGGTGGGAAATCAGTCATTTTGACAGCCAATTTGAAATGTTTAGGAGAGGCCTAAGTTTCCCATTGAGCACATACATACCGTCTGAAATGCAGGTTGCTGTGAAGGTATTTCAAGTTCAAAATCCTGCCTGGAGAAATCCCAAATCACCAGTCATGCCAGCAAGTCTTCTCCATGAAATTTCTTCCCAATCTCAGAACATTACTGTCAAGAAGCTACTTAGAAGAGTACTGTTCCCCCTGCTTTTTCCAAACACTTACAACTATGTTACAGGACAGAAGAAAGCGTGGAGTATTACAGACTGAGCAGATTCCTTCTCATGACGGTGTGGTCCTAAGCTTTCAGAGGGTGTTCACAGCAAATATTTCCTTGATTTCAAAGTTAATTAATAGAGCCTTTAGGCTTCTGATACACATCTTGTCCAACACAAAAAAAAAAAAAAAAAAAAAGGGGGTGAAAAAGAGGATAGAGCCTTTAGGCTTCTGATACACATCTTGTCAACACAAAAAAAAAAAAAAAAAAAAGGTGGTGTAAAAGAGGAACAAACTGAAGCAATTAATCTAGCTAGATGCCTCGGAGTACCTTGAGGGGAAAGAGACATTTCTTACTACCAACCAGTTATATAAAGCAAAAAATCGAAAGTGAAAATCTTCAAAAACTAAAACTGAGAAAAATACAGGTTATGATTTCTGTTTCTATTCATGGTAGACATATAATAAAAGGAGCTATGTTTCATTTGTTTTCTCAAATTATTTGAGAAGAACTTAACCCTTCCCCATCTCTCCCCAATTCTCTTAGAGTATGTGAGGACATCCAAAACCAGAAATGGTCTGTATGTGGGAGAGTAGAGCTTTCCTGTCTTATCTCATATTCTTGCTTTCTGTTTTGGATAGATCGCTTCACCTCTCAAGTGCTGTTCTTGTTACATTTTATGTCTGTCTTGCCTCCTGTAGGGTCAAGCCCATAAATGATAGCATGGCAACTATCATGACTAGGGATATTTTCTAACAGAGCTTAAAAAGCTAAAAAGTAAAGATAACAATCTGGTCTGGACTGTGATAAGGCAGGCAGCAGAGGACTGCAAGAAAATTTGTATAGCCCTTAGCATACTATGACCTCAATCAAAATAGACAAAATAATATTATGTTGCTTTATCTTGCTTTCTTTCGTCTGCTGTGACCTCCAGGACTCCCGTTCTTGGCAGGTCCTGGCTGCCCCATGCCCGGGTCTGTGATATCCGGAGGTAGAGCAGTGACTCTTTCACGGGCACCCCCTTGCCGTGGGGAAGGAGCTTGCGTGCCCTTGTGAGGTTGAGAGCTGTGCTGGTGGTGTGAGGTGGAGAGCTGTGCGGGGGGTGGCATGTGCCTCCGGTGGGGTCTCCCAAGCCAGACAGGTCTCAACTGAAGGGTCAGACACAGTGTGTCCACAGGCAGGATGGGCTCACTAGCCTTCGGGCACCATCCTAGGAGAAGAACAACTCTAACTCCAAACCTGGGCAGATGGAGCTCATTTAGCCTTGTAAGGCTCATTCATCTAAGAGAAGGACACTCTAACCAAACCTACGACCTGAGGACTTCACTGTCACCGTCCAAGCTCGCTAGGCCCTGGCAGATGAACCTCAGGTGTAAAGGGTGGAGCCAGTTCCGCGCACGCTGGTGCCTCACCTAAAAAATCCACCGCGCAGGCCCGAAGGGCGCACTCATCGCTTGCAGTGAGCATGGGAAACGCCCTTTGCAGATCTTTGTTCACGAAGCCAATCCATGATTTCATCTGCTGTGGAACCTGCCTTTCCCCTTCTTCCTGAGGACTGGAGAGAAAGACAAATATTCAGTTGAACCACATAATGGAAGAACATAGTGTTAATGAAAGGCAAGAGGGAGAATGGAGGTGATCTATGTACAGTATCTGTCTGTATGCGCACAAAGTGAAATCAAATATCTTAGAGAGTTATTTTGTTTTTCCATCCACCCACAACTAGTTTTGAACCTTTTGTATGCTAAATACAATTAACGAGTCTCTCGCATTGATAAGGCACGTTAGTTTCATCAGATGCAAAAGTTTAAGTCTCAATTAGAAATGAAGAAATGCTCCCATGTACTTCCATCCCCTTGCAACATTTAAACAATCTATTGTTAATGATGTTTTCTGGTAGCATGGAAATTGAAAATACTGCTGTCCTGGTTTGGGCTAAACTTCCTGGTTTGAGCTGAAACTTCCTTGTTTTGAGTTTTAGACAAATAGAATTATTTCATGCAAGTGTGCATTTAATTGGTTAAAAGAGGGTCAGGTGCACTGTTATGTGTTAAGGTTATAAAGCAGCACACAGGGAGGAAGCGCCCTCTCTTGACTTCCGCCCCTGCACCAGAGAGCACCTCCTGCCATGGACCTGCTCTGCCGCCGACCAGGCCCGGGAGCAGCCCAAGCAGGCCCCATGCAGGCTGCTGGCTGCCAAGTTGAACCGAAAGCCCAAAGGTCTGCCTGCATCC
>NW_010426094.1:0-806 GCF_000710305.1 Buceros rhinoceros silvestris | reverse complement strand
AGGCACTGTGGTTGGATAACAGGGGTTAGCCCACACGTGGTTACTGTTTTAGTTAGAGTTAATCAAACAGAGGCTAGTTAGAGATAATTTCCCACACGGTAGTGCTGCAGCTGAGTTTCGGCTGCTAAGTTTCGCAGAGAGAGTAGCATATTTTCCACAGTTCTAATTTATGCTAGAATGATACACCAACAGTCCAGCGATTGCTCCCAGCCAGTCCGCTACCATCAGCAAACCGGCAGAGGGGACACTCTGTCCCTTCCTTCAGGTCAGTGATGAAGTTGTTGAACAGGACTGGACCCAGTTCTGACCTCTGGGGAACACCACTAGCTACAGGCCTCTAACTAGACTCTGTGTCACTGACCACAACCCTCTGAGCTCTGTCTTTCAGCCAGTTCTCCCTCCACCTCACTGTCCACTCCTCCAGCCCACTCGTCCTAAGCTTCCCCATGAGGATGTTATGGGAGACGGTGTCTGTTAAGGGTCAAGGGACCGATTTACCTCGATTTACCTTAACGGAATCCCTCTGTCCTGATAGGAAGGGATTTAACAGGGAAAGGAAGAAATTCCTTTGTCCAGGCATTCCTTTGCCCCGCACCATCCTCTATGCTTTGATGCCCCAGACCCGCCCCCGCCATGGTTCTTTCGATTCCCCAGCCCCACCCTGTTGTACCCATTTTCCAGTAGTTTCAATAAAGCAGGTTTTTCGTTCCTCCCTCTGTGGTAGGGCTGGAATGGCAGGCCCTAGGTCACTGCTGTCACCCGGAACACATGGGAGGTCACACCCTGAGGGGTGCTGAACTGGCTTT
>NW_010426093.1:17173-17452 GCF_000710305.1 Buceros rhinoceros silvestris | reverse complement strand
GCTGCGTGCCCGGAGCTCGCCGAGCCACTCCATCGCCGCAGAAACCACCATGCACACTCGGAGCCTGCCACTGCCGCAGCTCCCGCAGGAGCTGTGCACTTCCTGGGAGTTGTCCCCTGTTTGCCTGCTGCTCACCGGAGCCAACGTGCCAGAGAACCCCGAGCCGCCACTGCTTCTTCAGTAAAGGTAGCGTCACGCACGCCGCAGACTCCTGGAGCGCCACTCGGAGTTGCGCCGCAAGCGCTACCGTGTGCAGAGCTGGGTCTAGACTGTCCGCAT
>NW_010426093.1:0-16980 GCF_000710305.1 Buceros rhinoceros silvestris | reverse complement strand
CACTGCCGGCTAATTCGTAATTGCCAGGTTCCTGTGTTCTGCTCACGCGGCAGAACCACGTGGCTGCCGCCATCTCGGATCACTGCTGCAGTTCGGGTTTTGCTTTTGCTACCGACTGCAGGTTAACCCTCGCTTTCCCAAAACCCTCAATATCTCACTGGTTCTCCTTTGTATTTGATATATTTCTGTTTGTGGTGTTATTAAAGTTTGTTTCAGTTTCCCAAAAACCATTTTAGAGGTCTCACAAATTCTTTTTGCCCTTCCCCTATTTCCGCTGGAATAGCGGAAGGGTATTATCGTCACCGGACCTTGGTTTTACCTCAACCAAACCATTGACACCAACAAAGAAGAACTTGTGGATGACATGAAGGTTGGAGGCTGTCTTGCTCACAGTGACCATGAGATTATTGAGTTTTCAATTCTCGAGGCAGTAGAAAAGGGGGGGAGGAGGGTGTCAGTAAAACTGCCACCTTGGGCTTCCAGAGGGCAGACTTCAACCTTTTCAGGAGACTGAAAAGGTCAGTAGGGTCCCTGGGGAGACAGTCCTGCAGAGCAGAGGAATCCAGCAAGGCTGGACAATCCTCGAGAGATAAATTCTCCAAGCTCGGGAGCAGGCTGTTCCAGTAAGCCATAAGACAAACCAACACAGCAGAAGACCAGCCTGGCTGAAGAGAGAGCTGTGGCTGGAGCTCAGGGAGAAAAGGAAATCTATGGCCTATGGAAGAAGCAGCAGGTCACTCAGGGTAACTATAAGGGTTTTGCGAGGCTATGCAGAGAGATTAGAAAGGCTGAAGCGCAGTGTGAGCTTAGTGTGGCCATTGCCATGCAAACGGTCTCCAGCGATGCTCGTCTGTGCCCAGCAATGTGCGCTGTTGCTCTCGGGCTCCGCTGGTGGTGACGCTCCGCAGACGTCGCCCGCAGAGATGCTGTGGGTCTCTCCTTCTGTAGGACTCAAGTGCCTCAGCTGAGCATGCACAGTTGCTCCTTCTGTACGATACCAGGAAAGGGTCTAGGGTGCCAGGACATGCGCAGTTGAATGGGGCTAGGGTCTCCGGTGGGTTTTGCCCTCTCCATTGCCACGACCGCAGAGTGACCCCTGATGCCTGCACATGCGCGGTGACAAGCCTCCAGCAGGAGGGATCTCCTGGCCACAGGTTCTGCCCCTGCTCCGCGGCAGGGGAGCTGGCGGGGGTCAGGGGCTGCTCCCCACCGCCGGGCAGTCCCAGTGAACAGGACGAGGCAGCGCCTGTCCGAGGACAGTTGTTGAAGGCACTGTACCTGATGTTGGCATTTCACAGTCCGTCACATAGAATCCAGCTGTGGAAAGATCCAGGGAATGCGTGCACAGAGTAATCTAGAGGATCACCCACCGTTACTTGTTTCACCTGATCAGAGACACTGTTGTCCTCTACAGCCCTGATCAAAGTACCGACAGTTTTATGCCACACTATTAAATAAAAAGCAGGCCGGAGAAGTTCTGTGTTCAGATTTCACGGTTCTAGACACATACTGACTCCTCAGCTTTGTAGTGTAAGCTTTCTGTGCACCATTCCGAGTGCAGCATCTCGGGAAGCAGCTAAAACCTGCCCTTTTCTTTTGTTGACGCAAGTCAGTCAATTAGTTTTCAGGATTTCCTTTTTTAATAATGTGGTGTCATTGGTGCCAGTGTGATTACATTGATTTAAAAACTAACCGCACCACACTGGTGCAAACCTCTATTGTACATGTACTTAAACCACCCTAAGAACACATTTAAAATTAGGTTCTCTCATTGTTCAGACTATAAAGGTAGCTACACTAAGCCCTACACACACTACCAGAAATGTTACAAAACAGCAGTTTGTCCTTTCTTCTTTCTTCTTTTCTTCTAAAAGAAACATTTCTTTTGACATGACACAAAGGGAGGGAAAAAAACCCCAGCAATATCCACCTACCACATCATGACAGTATTTTAATTTGAAAAACTTTACTTTAGCTTCAACTTAACAGTAAACCAAACAGAAATTCTCAGCAGTATACAATGGTAGTGATAAGGAGAAGTTAATAAAAACTTAGGGGCTTGTTGCTTGGGCAATGCATGATAGTTAACAGGTGTTTGCAACATAAGGGGCTTTGATTGACGCCGACTCCGAAAAGATCAACAGAAATGAGTCTGGACAGGTTGTAAGCAAGTCTGAACACGTCCTTAGCCATGCAAGAACTACAGAGCATGCGCAAGGGGCTCCAGGTTAAAAGTTCACGACAAAAAGACCCGAGGTTAAAAGGTTCACGGGGCGGGGAGGGGGGCAGTGGTCACAACCACCCTGATACCACTGGCAAGCTCAAAAGATATGGAAATGAGTTCGAAGCTCATTAGCATAGGAAGCGAGACAGGTTATGCATATGTATAAGGCAATAAGGAAACTTTTTGACTATGTCTGCTTTGCTGCTTTAAGTAAGGGTCATTCACCTCCGATTGTATGCGACCGTGTTGTGGGAAACCCCTTCCTGGCCGCACCTTCAGCGCTGCAGAGCTGAGTAAAACATACCTGCTGTACAACCTACCCAGGCTGTGGAGTCTGATTCCATGCAACAGTAGGATTTCTTACTTCTCCAAGACCATGTGTAGAAAGATCTGCAATAGACTGGACAAAGCTTCGTAGCCTGGAAAGCAAAAACTGGGTCTTCGCTACATGTTCCTTCTGACACTGTAGAAGGTGTTTCACCATCCAGATACAGAAGAGCCTGGCAGGGTCCTGCAGTCCTACACGTTTTACTTCAAAGAGTATACCTGTAGAAACAGGTGAGAAAGTTAAAATGTTAGCATGAAACTTCAGTGTTGACCTGCAGACATTTTTAGGAATCAAAGGGGCTGACAAAAGAACAGCTATTCTAGAGGTACTTGGCAGCTACCTCCATGGTTCCCACCTCCTGGCAAAAACTTCTGTGAGTGTTCAATTGTGATTACTAATTTCACATTCTTACTCTAAAGTACATAAAAATGGGGAATCCAGAATCCAGCTGGAGTGAATAAAACACAGTCCATTGCATAATTTAAATACAAGTTTTACAATAGATTATGTATTTTATGTTTAGAAGAAATTTCAGATTCAAATATTTTAACTGTTTTTAAGAATATTTCTGACTATTAAGTCTGAATTAATTTCTTAGTAACTCTTTATTTCATATCACCTGCTTTTCCAGTACCCTGAGTAGTCTTAAACACCATTTTTTCTTCTAGATGTTAGAACTTTGTCCTTCCTCTCTGCTGTGAGCTTCAAACCAGAATTGTCTGCCTTCTGCAAAAATGTGGGTGAAAAAGAGCATCCTGATAAAGAATTTTGGGAAGGGGAGATATAAGTTTAATTTTCTTAATTATGAACCATCTCTGTGACAGCAATTCCCCAGTGTAGCTGCCTTTCAGAATCTCCAGGGTCAAAGAAGGTGCTGGATTCAGCCTTCCTTCTTGTTTCATTTGGGTCAATGTTACTTTTGTCTCCATATTTCTCTGCCCATACAACTGTCAGTCTTCTCCAGGACGACCTTTGCTTTCAGTGGGTTTCTGTTGACACTGTTCACCACAGTTTCTGCAAGAGTTTCAGGCTTCTCAAGAAATGCTTTGGAGGATTCTTCAGGGTTTTCTACATGCCTTCAGAAGGCCAGTCACACAGAACCATCTTCAATGGCAACACCATTAAAGAGCTGCTTTTCTGGCCCAGTAGAAAAGGCGCTGGTTTTCCGAGTTAGCATATTGACTACAGTCAAATCCACTGCATTAGAGGAGGATGCTCCTACAAAAGTTGAGGCAACGCCTAAATAATTGTCAGAATTCCCCTTGACACCAATATTCAGACCCAGTACCTCAAGACCAGAGCAAACACAGTTCAGCTCAGTGTCTGATTCTTTAACCCATTTTACTTCCTGAGCAAACATCATAGATAGTATTTCTTCCTTTTGCAAAGAAAGATGAAGCATCATTTAGCAGGCAGTTTTCCACAACAATATGCTCAAGGCTGGAACGTATTGCACCACACATCAAGTTTGTTTTTGACAACTGCCCCATAACCACATGGTTTCGAAAGTCTTGTCTGCAGTACAGTGTTGTTCCAGACGATGGTTCATCTATTGTTGGTATTTCAGGTGAGTTACACATAACATCAGAAGGCGGCTTTGTTGGGCCGGAGGATGCAGTATCTAGATTGTCTTCTAGCCTAGAACAGGCGATCAGGCAATATTTATTGAAGAAGCTTGTCCCCAGGCATCAGTGAAGTGCTGATGCTTCAACATTACATACAGTAACCTACAGATCTGCTGACAATTTACTTCCTTGCGGTTTTTATGATGAACTTGTAACTGATCAGGCAAGATACTAGTCTCCCTGGCATTTTGAGTCTCAGAAGCACCAGATACAGCACTATCACTGCTTCTTATGGGAATCCTCATCTTCTGACCTAAATCAAACTTCTTTGAAGCAGATGAGGTGGGAGAGAGCCTTGCAGAGATTGTCTTTTGAGACTTACTTGATCCTACAGTTTCCACTGTTCTACACTGTTCCACTGCTCTATACTGTTCCACTGCTCTGATTCTATCAAGACAGGTTTCAGGGTAAGGCTGACATTGGTAACAATGCTGTCTTCACTGCAAGGATTCAAAATTATTAGTGATACCTTGATGACAAAAGAATGAGAAAACCATCAAACTGCATACTAGCCATTCTTCCATTACTATGGTCATTATTTAAAAGCTGCACCAATTGTTTTAACTTTAAAAGGCAGGAAGCTGTTTAGTACAAGCATCCAAAATCCTAACAAATTCCATCTTGACCAAAGAAAAGCAGGTACACTTGAATAGCACCCTTCCCTTATGGATTACTTCTTTCTCTAGCTGAATTTTTATATCATAGATCACTTACCAGAACAAAAAGCCAATACACATGGCAGGATACTGCCAGTCCAGAGAACAGAAGGTGAATGTCCAACAGAGGGTGGATGTCCTCATCCATCAATTTAACCATGGTTCACTGAAGCCCATAGCACAAGGTGATTTACGAACATTTCTATTAGCAAAAATTCAGAGCAGAAAAACATTCAGCAGAGCACTTGCAATCCAATATGATATGAGACACAAACCCAGGAGAGCACAAGCAAACAATGAGACTATCAGTCTCTTTAAAAAGCATCAAGAACTGTGCTGTAATAACCTATACATTTAAAAGGGCAGTAAATATTTTCTGAGGGTTAGGATTGTTAATGTGGAAAGCTTAAAATTTGACTTAAGATAAACCACGTGCATCACATAGGTACTTGTGCATAATTTCTAACCTTATAACAGGAAAAAGACTGGGAAAGGTACAATAAAAATGGCTAGACTTAAGTAAAACAGTACTGTGCCTTAAAGGATGACCTGACAGTTACACAGAGCACTGGAAGGAATAACATTTAGCACTCGTTCCAGAAAACCTGGCTTGTGTAACACCAGCTGGTGGATACCATCAAAGACAAACATCTGCTGTTTCTGATCTAGAAAATATAGAGCTAATTACCTTTCCTAGCCTGGGTGAAGCTTTTGGTCCCCTTTAGAATGGAACTCCTGTAACTTTTCAATTGTAGGTTATGCAGATCTAAACAAAATTCTAAGGTAGGCAAAACTGAACCTATCTGGCAAATAGCACTCAGATCCTAAAGAAAGCCAAGTATGGAAGGCCCTTTTTACACCTTCCCACAGACATAACAGAGCTGAGAAAACAGTTTTTACTGATGATTGCCATTCTATTTTTCAAAGTGAATATGCAGTTCATGAAATGCCTACCTAATAGAGAGTGTGGATGCCACTTCAGGAGGTGAGTAGAAAATAAACTGGTCCTGTTCTTTTGTTTAGTCTCATCATGTATTTATTTGTCATCTTTGTGTCTTCGTTTCAATTTCTTCATCTCTTGACAGAAGACTTGCTAAAGAAGCAGCCAAAAAGCTGCTGTATGTACCAAACATGAAACAAAACCATACCAACTTAGCCTTTTACGTTTAGACTTCAGAGACTACAGTGGTTAAAAACAATCTTGGAACTGCCTTGCTCTGTCTCATCCTGAAGAAATTAAGTATAAAGATTTGATTAAGGCAAAGTGGTCCAAATATGACCAAATATCCACTACTTTGGCCTGACAGATCATCACATGCAGGAATCTAAACGTTTCAGGACTGCTGAATTTTGCCTTCCTATCAAAGCTCTTGGACAAGAATTAGCCTCCTGGGTTAGCTACTTGGAATGAAGTCACAGACCTAAAAAGAAGGCAAATGACCATACAAAGTCTGAAAATAAAGTGATCATACAAATAACAGCAGCAAAAAACCCAACAAGCCCAAAACACACATACACTTCCTATTCAAAACATTTAAAATGAAAAGGCTTAGACTGCATTTATATAACTCATGGAAATTGCAAGACAAGGAGTATACAGTCTAAACATGTTTAAGAGAAAGAATAGGACAAGAACTTTATTCCTTTCCCAGTGACAACAGATCAAAAGAGAAAAAACACACCTTTGTAAGATGAAGTAAATCAAGTGTTGTTAATGAGTGAATAAATCTAGATTCAAATCTAGAAATCCTTCCATTTAGCCAAGTCTGAGTGCCAACAACACTTCCTCGCTGAAGAACTGAATTACTCCTAGATTAGAGGCATCACTTCATCAAAGAATTACCTAAGAAATTGCGCACTGTCTATCAACTCTTCTTTATTCCAGTAGTATGCATTGGTTGCAGTGTGGATGTGCATTTCTAAGCGAAGAAAATACAAAAAGAAAGCAGGAAAAGAAAATAAAACGAAGGAGACAAAACCAGCATAAAAGATCTCTTGTGACACAAATGAAATGATGCACTTGCTTGTGTTCTCTGTTTTGGGCAGCTAGCTGGAAAAACAGATTTGGAGACATGAGGCCTCCTTGCTTCTGTTTATTCCTGTTGTGTTCAGAGAAATATAATTTTGAGAAATTCTTTGTAAATGCAGTGAACTGCATCAGAATATATGATGCCTCCTAACTGAAACATCACAGCAACGTAACATCGAATATTAGCCATCAACATGAGCCAATTCAGAGGAATATTACAGTTTTCCCTTAAAATATTAGTCCTAAGTATCTACAGCCCTGCTGCAATACTGTCACAAAAGCTGTATTTTACACATCTATAAATACTCAGAGATCTTAACAGGGGAGGGAAGGAGGGAAAGACAATTGCTCGTTAAGTAAATGGTGAACTTGGATATTCAGTTTCATCTTCTCAGTAACAAAGAGAGAAGCACAACCTTAGGTTCTGTTCACCTTAGGTTATAGCAGAAATCCAATTTAAAAACTGCACGGAGGTACGCTGTTTTTACAAAGCATGATCCCATGTTCATAGGCAAATCTCTCACCTCTATTCGTTTTACCTTTGCTCCAGCAGCCAGAGCCAGTTGTACAACAGGCAGTAACATCTTCAGAGATGTACTCACCCTCTGTCCCCACGTAGATAATAACAAAGAACAGTCACTGCTTCTATCCACGTTGTTATAGAAACCAGGGATCAGGAATATAATGTTCTAAAACACAGAACAAAACCTTATAAAACCAAGCTGACTCTCACAGGCTGGGAGCAAACGCTAACAATCCATGTTTGTGGACCTGATTCTGATGAACAGCTGAGCAAAAGTAATCCACATGACTGATGGAGAACATGTACTTGAAATCTACACTAGCTCCTTAGCACTGCAAGACTTAGCAATTACAGCAAGGGAATTTGCATATCATTCTACAACTCGCCAAACACATGGAGCACAGAGGTTTTGTGACAGACAGAAATTAGTATAAAAGACAACTTTACAATTCTAATGGATATGCTGACAGACATAGCAGTCTTTTGGAGGGGATTAAAACTCCTATCTTACCTTTCCTAACACTTCTTTCTTCTCATAGCCAAAGAGCATTAAGGCAAAACTATCCTTGATGCCACAGATGGTTCCAGATAATTTGAAGACCACTGATGATGGAGAAAACCACAACTGTAGCAGAGTAATGACAGCCTGTGAAAGACTCTCCTCCTTCTGTCTGCAGAACACCATCTTTCCGCACTGCCACTTGGTCCTCCTCCAGAAGTCTTACTTGCAGCTTTAAACTGAGCTACTTACCCTCTCTGGATTAGCCTACAGCTCACTGGATCCTGAGGTTCTAAATTAAAGCAAAAAAACCTCCCCAAAAAGCTAAACAAACAAAACAAAAAACCTCTAGCTAATGAAATGTTTTGGTTTTATTTCAGTAATCATATAAAATTACACAGGAACATTCTCAGGAAAAAGGAGAGGAAAAGAAAAACAAACTAATCCTTGAATATCAAAATGAAAGATCTAGTTTTCTAAGGATTTGGAATCCAGTGTTGAACTCCTGTATGAATATCCTGCTGATGAAGACCAGAAAAGTCTACACTGCAGCTTTCTGAGTATTCTTTAGACTTTGACTCCTCAGAAATGACTGAAACCAACTAAATTATTCAAAAGAATTTTAGAGAGCTTACAGAAACAGCATGGTTTCTTAAAAAGCCAGGATTGGAGAAAAGTGTCTTTCACTGCGACAGATTCCACAGTGAGAGGTCGGGGCTTGATCTCATTCCTATTTATGAAAAATTCAGAGAGCAATAAGCAGCATACCTTTTTTCAGGGGACTTATGCTTCTCTCTGACAAGGCTTTCTCCTGTAAAACAGTGTGCACCTATGTTCCAAATGGGAGGGGTATGGAAAAACGTGGTTGGTGCTTGTAATATACCTTTCAGATTTCTTTTCCTAGAGGAGGGATCTGCATAGAAGGAATCAGGTCCTTTATGTGGAGCCCAACTACTACTTCCAATGCTGGGTAGGCATGGAGTTGGCAAAAAAGAGGACACGATTTCTTCCTTTGGGAAGAAATTTTACAGGACTGTTTTGATTTTAGCCACAGTTCACTCAATCCTTTAACAAGTTTCTACAAATATCTAAGCAAATGGCATGAAGTTTCATTCTGCAGTCTCTTCATGCTTTTACCTCAGTAAAAGCAGGCACAGCATAACACAATATTTTACTGACATTATTGTGCAGAAAGTCTGCCCTTTCTGTAAGGGAGAAGCAGGATTGTCCAGCACTCCTCACAGAATTCTTCCTCAGCAAGCTGATCCCTTCACAAAGGCACCCCTGCCGCAAATAACCAACCCCTTGCCAAACTGTCACTGTTTGTGTGTAAGATGTCCTCAGAGGAAAGACACTGTATTTTAATACCGCTTGTCAAATATGTTAAGGTGAGCCACACAGGAGAAATATGCACAGGTCCTGCGTGTGTGTTAAGGGTCGAGGGACCGAGGTAACAACTCCTTGAATTCCTTAACGATCCCCTTTGTCTCGCTAGAGACAGAAGGAGTTTAATGGGAAAGAAGAAATTCACACCTCGGTCTGCGTTCGAGAAACTGAAACAAACTTTTAATAAACCATAAATCCACACAACTGTACACTGCTATACATATGCACAAACCGAGAAAGGGAAAAAAAAATGAAGAAGAGAGGACTTAGATAACCACAGTTCTTAACAGTCCTGTTCAAGGTCAGTGCTCTTGGCAGACACCCAGCAGCGAGGTGGGAGTGAAGACTCTGCAGCTGCAGACAGAGACAGTAGAATTCTTCACGTGGCGAGACGGAGAAGGGGGGGAAGAAACCCCGCACGCAGCACAATTTAACAGCAGGAAAGCTCTCGGCACGGAACAACAGGGAGTTCGGATATTCTCACCCGATTTCAGACGGGACTCACGGCAGGAAGAGTTCACAGTCTGTGATCCTCAGCGATCTGGAGGTGCAGGCCCTCAGCTCTCGGCCTGGTCTCGTGCTGGCAGGTCGGTGGCAGTGCTCCTCCGTGCAGCCGTCCAGAAGCCCAAGAGAAAGACACTCCCCCAGCCTGCTGCTTTTAAAGGCTCCCGACGTAACGCTTCACCTGACTCCCTTAACCAATTAAATGCGGAATTATTGTATTGCGTGGAATAATTCTATTTGTCCATTACCCAAAACAAGGCAGTTTTAGCTCAAACCAGGACAATGTGCAACCCTGGGTTCAGGCCATGCTGTATGTACACACATCACATTCACAAACTGTAGCATACCTACTAGTTTTAAGGCACGTTTCATGCGCATATAAACTCTCACAAACTGTGGTCCCGTTCATCATTAGGAAAGCACTCCTGTCAATCCTGAAGTAAACAGAAGCTGAAAGTCTTTCCACTGGGTCCAGCAGAACCATGCTACATTCGTTGACCTTGCTTCTTACTTGCCTCAGCCAGACTCTCTCTCTCTGTGAGACAGCCTATAACATCCACCTTTCCATAGGATCCAGAGATGTAGTCACAGTTTCCTAAGAGAGTGCTTACTTAGCAAGAATTCCAAGATAGCTCCCTGTCATTGTTAGAAAAACACTGTTTCTTGACTACTTACTAGTTTTTTATTGGAGGAAACAGTTTTAATATAGAGATGAAAAAGTTTGCAAATGATTCATTAATCATACACAAAATGTCATTGTTGCTTTTGTGTCTTCTCTCCCTCCCTCAGGATGACTAAAGGCATTTTCTTCAGCTTAATAAATATGCCAGTCTAACACCTTGCATTCAGTGCCTTTCAGAGATGCCTTATTTAAGGTAGGTCCCATGGTACTAATGGGACATGCTAATACTCCACATCGGTAACATAGTTCTTAATTTCAGCTGCAAAAATAGCAGTTTAATTTCTTATGGGAGGAAAGTCTTCTCAAATCAGAAAATATTTCTCTCTCTTATAACCTGCAGTGTTCATATCAGGTCTTTCATCATTTTTACATGATCTTGACAGAATGGGTTTATAAATTCCTATTGTGGAGGCAGCCATAAAACAGACAGCAGCAGCTACCCAAAAAATGTTGTAAGAAAAGAGCAAAAGCCTCGCGGAAGAGACTCAGGTCAGACCCCGCAATGAAGCACTTAATTTTATTAACATTCTTGCAAGAGCAGCTGTTCCTAACCATTAGGCACACCCCGTCAGAGCAACACATGAATTTTTATACCCTATTCCTGGCCGTGAAATCCCTCCTCTGTTTCCCCATTGGCTGGGTACTCCAAGGTTTACAGACGAACCCCACATGCCTTCTACATGCTATAGTACATATCAGTTCATACATCTCATGTCTCATTATCACAAGATCATGTCTCCCCTAGGTGGAGAAGGTAATATTCAGAAGTCTGTTAAGCAAGTGCTGCTTCCAAGGACCCCTGTTCATCTTAAATGACCCTAGCCATCAAGTTTAAGGTTTTACAACCTCCTGTCTGGCACTTACCCTTCAACTGTTCTCTGGTTTCTTTCTTATCGTGCAAGACAAGCTCCTATTTGACAACTCATCACCACTCATGCTCTGGTGCCCTCCTTATCACGTTCTTATCCTGCAAGAACATTCTTTGTTTCTTTCTTACTATGTGGATTTATTGCAATGAAATTTTGCCCAACTCTCCGACTGACCAAAACTAATTAATTACAGGTTTGGATGGCAGTTGGGAATCTATTACTGCACAACAGATTCCTAAACACTAAAGAACACACTCTAAGGAAGACGAACAACAGTGTGCACACCTCACTGATATAAGGGGGGAATCTCCCACTTAAACACAGCAAAAGAGTCACTCACCAACTCTGGAGTGAGGGTCACTCAATCCCGGGGAGATATGCTCGGACAGCGTCCGAATCCAAGCAGAGTCCCGGTGTAAGAAAGAAACAAAGAATGTTGTTCTTGTATGATAAGAACTTGATAAGGTAAACAGGAGGTTGTCTTGCAAGATAAAAAAGAAACCAGAGAGCAATTAAAGAGGGGAAGTGCCAGACAGGGGATTATAAAACCTTAAATCTGTCAGACTAGGGTTGCTCAAGATAAATAGGGTCTTGGTAAGCAGCACTGTACTTGCTTCATAGGCTGTTGAATACTACTTTCTCCTCCTAGGGGAGGCATAATTTCGTGATAATGAGACATGCGACGCATGATCTAGCATGTACTGTAACATGTAATAGGTGTGTCTGTAAACCTTAGAGTACCCAGCCAATGGGGAAACAAGGGAGGAACTTTGCAGCCAGGAATAGGATATAAAACCTCATGTATTGCTCTGGCAGGGCATGCCTTCTAGACACCTGCTCTTGCAAGAATGTTAATAAAATTAAGTGCTTCATTGTGGGGTCTGACCCAAGTCTCCTTGACGAGGTTTCGCTCATTTCCTACACCGGCACGTCTTCTCGACCGGCATCCTGATCCGAGGGAAGAGTCTCCAACTACACTGCCTGCTGCTCCGAGGAGAATCAACTCTGGCAGGCTCCATTTATACCCTGGTTGAGCATGAGCTGTGGTCCTTTCCAGTCCACACAGACAGGAGGCAGCTCACGGAATCGAGACTGAGGCATCAAGAGCCCTCAACTCGGCGAGGTGGGGAGCACCTGATGTCTATCAGGGGCTTCTGCAGAGTCGTCATGGCATTTGTGCAAGCTCTGTGCAAGCAGTCAGGGTATTTGCACTGTCACAATTACACAACAACTCCTATAAAGTGCTTGGATGGCTGCAGCTTAGAATTGGTGTCTTTATAAAACAGTTAATTTTAATCCTGGATTTCACAAATGAAACTTCAATATTTTTTCTCCTCCATATCCAGTTGAGGATTCAGGAAGATCAAGCTCTGATGCTGACAATTTCAGTAGAAAAATAACATGCCAGGAAGAATATGAGCTCATTTTCCAAGTATTTTCTAGTGACAGCTCACAACAGCAGCAAAAGAAAATAATTTTGAGACATTTCTCATGCAGTTCTCTTACAAACTCTTAAAAAAACCCACTATAGGCAAAATATCAATGCTTTTCTTTTGCACCAACTAGTGTTTTGGCACAGTCATTTCACAGTATTTGACTGACTTACAACTTTATAATACGCACAATGCAATTTAAGATAACTTTTAAAAGACCAGATAATTGGGAACTTTTCCATAATAGGTATTTCCATATTAAGCAGTTTGTTTATTTTTTTAAACTAATGTCCTTTATGTTCAGATTTGGTCAAGTCATCAGGATTATACATGTTGTCAGCTGCAAGGCTCTCATGGGTGCCTCCCAAACCATCTTTTGCCCTTTGAATTCCCACATCTGCAAACTTCCAAATCAAGCACTCCTACAAAAAAACAAATTGCCAAATGCTCACAAATGTTAAATGTATCAGGAAATTAAATTGAAAGTTTTTTTAAAAACCCATCAAAACCAGAGCCTACAAAACCACTCTCTACAGTGAGGTATATTTCACGTACCACAGTTCCTGAAACCACCCATGAATGATCATCAGTTTCTCTGTTCTCCTCACCCACAGCTTCCCATACCTCTTGAGGGAAGCAAGAAAAAGCTTCCCTAAGCAGGGAAGCTTTTTAAACAATGACTTCGTGACTACTGCACCCAAGCAGCTTGCAGGCTTTGTCATTAGTCACTAGAAAAGCAGAAAAAATAAGAAAAAAAACCAAAACACCAAAGCAAAACAAAGAATAGAAGCTGTAATTGTTTTTAATAGATCATCATCATCCTTTACTGTCTTATAACATCCCTTCCTCTTGGAGAAAACGGAGTGGTTCTTTAACATTCTGAACTCTTCAAAAACAGTTCATTAGAGCTTTTTATTTTAGAACATACCTTGCCCACACATTTTCCTGGTTAAGAGGGTTTGAGACATTGCTCGCCTTTTAGGTTTCCTGTTTTCTCTTAACTGCGTCGCCGCTCCAGCAACTTGTGTTGTTTGAATAATTATTTAAAGTTGTATTCACAAGCAAAGCCTGAACAGACCACGAAATTCTATCCACACCTGAAGACACGCAGTAATCATACCAGTCATTGACATACCTAAGACTAGTGTTACACAGCCAAGTCAGGATTAAATGCCTATGAGATGAGTAAACTCAGTCTGTCAGTTCAAGCTAAAAATGGCACACATCTTTAAAGTTTTCAGTACTCAATTTTATATCAATGTTTACTCTCAGGACAGAAGTAGAGACATTCTCTCCCTCCCAGTGCAAAAGGCATATTTACTGGGGCAGATAAAGAGACTTTGTGCCACCACAAACCCATCCCAGGACTGGCACTTAATAGACAGAAGGCTTGAATGAAGCACATTCTGATTTTCTTTTCTTCCGTCATGCCATTTCACAGCTACATTCTTCTTCATTCCCTTTTTTTGTTTGAAAAAAGACTCAAGATATCCATACTTCTGATATTGTCTAGTATATTTTGCTAACTACAATCTGCAATGGAAATAAACAAGTTGACAGTCTTTATAAGGCTACTGAGCTTGAGCAGACTAAAATGCCTTCATGATGCTCTGATTGCCTGCAGATACACTTCAGAGTAGCATGCATTTCAGCCTGTCTGGTGTCACACAATCTATACCAGTTACGGTCTGCTTAATTCGGCTGTTACTGCTGCAAATACCTCAGGCTGTGTTGACATCTGCAGTGAAGATGGCTTTCTTTAGATTGCACGAAGCAGCATGGAGGTGCTGGCTGGATTCCTCCACAGCAAGGGCATGCAAAAAGGAGCAAGAAGCAGAACTTCCAATGGAAGTGGAGAGGCAGGCAGAATACCAACAAGCCCATGAGTTACCAGTTTCGGTGGTGTGAGAAAGAAAATAAATAAAATGTTGTTCTTGCATGATGAGAACCCGGTAAGGAAGACACCACAGGGTTTGTGGGATGAGTTTTTAAACAAAGGTTGTCTGGGGCTTGTCTTGCAAGATGAAGAGGACAATTGAAAGGATGAATGGGGGCCAGACAGAGCCAATAAAACCTTGAACTTGCGAAACTATGGTCATTTAAGAGGAATGAGGTCTACCAGGAGCAGAACTGCACTTGCTTAGTAAGCTATTGAATATGACATTCTCCTCCCAGGGGAGGCATAAACTCAGGATAATGAGACATGCGACGCATGAACTTGTATGTAATATATGAACTTGTATGTAATATATGAACTTGTATGTAATATATGAACTTGTATGTAATATATGAACTTGTATGTAATATATGAACTTGTATGTAATATATGAACTTGTATGTAATATATGAACTTGTATGTAATATATGAACTTGTATGTAATATATGAACTTGTATGTAATATATGAACTTGTATGTAATATATGAACTTGTATGTAATATATGAACTTGTATGTAATATATGAAATGTAACATGTAAAGAGGCATTTCAGGTTAGCCTGTAACTCTTGGAGTACCCAGCCAACGGGGAAACAAGGGAGGGATTTTCTAAGCTAGACACCCGCTCTTGGAAGGACGTAACAAAGTCAGGTGCTTCATTGTGGAGTCTGGCCATAGTCTCCTTGGCGAGAGGTTTTGCTCGTTTCCTACACTGGTATGTTACAAGATGCCAGTGAAGACAAAATGTCTGAGCTCCATTTCTCCCCTATGAGAAGATCAGCTATGTAGCTATAACTGTCTACTACAGGAGTATTAGAGGAATGAATAAAGAAGCCTAGCTGTCAGCTGAAACAACTGTCAAGTAATCCCAAAATATATGCCTGTAGATTTTTAAAGAAATTACAACAAAATAAAATCAATGAAACTAAAGAAAACAGAAACAAGTCTAATAAAAATATCTTTTTGAATCACTGCCACTGAAACATTTAACTTAGTCTGTAGGCTAGAAAAAATTGCCAATGTCCATGATGCAACCAGACTATTTATCTTTTATTTTTCACTTAAGAGAGTTTAAGAGGTTTTGAAATGTCTCAAGTTAAAATTGAAAATGTTATTAAATATAAATCACAGTAAGTGTTCAAGCCCTTATTAAATACTGCATTAGTCAGACGCCAGTTAATTAACTTTTCACAAGATGTGAACATAGGCCCACACCTATGTTTTATGTTACACAATGCCTAGTGGCTGGACTAGAATTTTCAAAGGTTCTGCCTGTAAAAAACATTTCCCTGGGAAGTGGCATCAGCAGTCAAATGCCATTGCTCCACTCCCAAAACAGGAAGCAGTTTTGAAGGCTTAGCAGTACTAGACAACAACTATGAACAACTCATTACAAGGACATCTCTGCATTTATGTACCACATGTAGTTATGAATATGCTCGCCATAATAAAACAGGGAGACCCGTATCTGGATGCACTGGAAACTGCGAAGTTTTTTCTCTCCTGACATAATCTAGTGTAACAACATATTTTTCTCCATTTGAAAATTTTTTGTGTATTAGGTAGTAATACAAGGTGGCAGTGTGGTTCCATGGCAGACAATAATTGTTGCTCAGGGAGAGGTACAAGTGCAGATCACCTATTCAGCAACACATTCCCTGTAAACTCTTCCAGCCTGGAGTAATCTATGGCTCAGACGCTTATTCAACAAGTGCTTTTCCTGGCAGCTACTTATTCCTGCTATTTCCTCTGGGTTTCTGGGAGAGGAGGATCTGAAATGGTCTCACTGACAACACATGAACTCTATCTCAAAATACTGTACTCACCAGACAAGGATGCTCTAGGACGGCAGAGTTCAAAAAGCTGACTCATCCTGGTTTTGCTGGCCCAGGGTAGGATCAACTTAGCTTAGCAGTCGTTCGAGTGGACAAGGACTAAGCCTACTGATAAAGGTAGAAGGCCCCCTTCAGAAAGGCTATAAGCTGCAGCTGCCATGACCATGCTCTGGTTGCCATGCCACACCTGTGGAGCCATCATCTGTAACTGAAACACAAAATATTCAGTCAGCCTTACAGTCAGGCACTGACACTCAGGACGCTGGTGTTGCGGAAAGAGGCTGAGAAGATAGGTAGAGCTAGTTATTAAAATTCCCGGACTAGAAGGGGAAGCTTCTCAAGCTCTTTACAATTTTATCAGCCTGGTAGGTTTTCAAGAAAGACAAGATCCTTATGTCCAATCGTGTCTACCATATTCGGTTAAGAAGAAGGGGAACCTCCTCAGGTTCTT
>NW_010426092.1:362-13115 GCF_000710305.1 Buceros rhinoceros silvestris | reverse complement strand
CCGGCCGGATGATTCTATGATTCTACCATGCTGCCAGAAATCTACAATTACTGAAACTTGGTGGGAAAAATACCATGACTGAAGTGCGACTATAGATGGATCGTCATGTTGTTTAGACAGAATGGGCAAAGAAGGAGGTGCAGAGGTGTTGCCTGCTGTGGCACAAAATGGATAGGGTGTGAAGAGCTGTCCTTGAAGAATAGACACAAGCAAGTTGAAAGATTATGGGTAAGAATTAGAGACCATGGCAATAAAGGGAACCTTGTGTTTGGTGTCCACTACAGACCACCTGATCAAGGGGAGCCTGTTGAGGAAGCCTTCTTACTCCAGCTACAGGAGGCATTGCACTTGCAAGTCTGCTGTGGGACCACAACCATCCCAACATGTGCTGGAAAAGTAGCACAGCGAGCTGTAGGTAATCCAGGAGACTCCTCGAATACATTGAGGAGAACTTTATAAGGCAGGTAATAGACAGCCCCGCCACAGAGGATGCGATACTGGGCTGCAGTGATCACACATTCATGGAGTGCACAGTCATGAGGGATATGGGTCAGGCTAAGTGTAAAGTCAGGACCCTGAACTTTAGGAAAGCAAAATCCCAGCTCTTCAAGGAGTTAGTCAATAGGATCTCCTGGGAAATGGCCCTCAGGGACAAGGGAGCAGAGCAGAGCTGGCAGATCTTTAAGGAGGCTTTCCATAGAGAGCAAGAGCTGTTGATCCCCAGGTATAAGAAATCAGGCGAGCAAGGCAAGAGATCAGCATGGCTGAATTGAGACCTGTTGATCAAGCTAAAGCACAGGAAGGAACTGCACAGGCAGTGGAAGCAGGGACAGGTATCCTGGGAAGAGTATAGGGACACTGCCCTGTTGTGTAGGATGAGGTCAGGAAGGCCAAGGCACAGCTGGAGCAGAACTTGACAAGGAGTCCAAAGAATGATAAGAAAGGTATGTCAATCCATATCAATCCATGTCAATTCCAGAAAAGGGAGGTTAAAGAAAGCATAACCCCTCTGATGAACATAACTGGCAAAGTGGTAACAGACAAGGAGAAGTCTGAGCTACTCAACAACTTTCACCGACTGCCTCTCTTCTCACACCTCCCAAGTTGATGGACCACAAGAAGGGGACCAGGGGTCAAAGTTGCTCCCACTGTAAGAGAAGATCAGTTTCATCACCACCTGAGGAACCTGAACATAGAGAAGTCTATAGGACCTGATGAGACACATCACATCCCAGAGTCCAGAGGGAATTGGCTGACATAGTTGCCAAGCACTCTCCATGGTATTTTAAAAGTCTTGGCAATTAGGAGAAGTTCCTGCTCACTGGAAAAAGGAAAACACTGCATCCGTTTTTAGAAAGGGTAGAAAGGAGAACCCTGGGAACTACCAACCTGTCAGCCTCACCTCTGTGCCTGGGAAGATCATGGAATGAATCCTCCTAGAAGCTATGCTAAGGCACATGGGGGACAAGGAGGTGATTTGAGACAGCCAGTATGGCTTCACCAAGGGCAAGTCCTGCCTGACCAACCTAGCGGCCTTCTACAATGAAGCATCAGTGGATGGGGGGAAGAGTTGTGGATGTCATCTGTCTGTACTTCTGTGAAGCCTTTGACACAGTCCCCCCAAACATCTGTCACCACTTGGCCAAGGCTGGACAATCACAGAACAGACTGTCCCTAATTAACCTCCTCTCTTTGCCAAGAAGGAGGGCTTAAGAGAGGGATAAAGAGTAAAGGGTTGTCAGGCCTTTGTTGAGTTTGAAAACTAAAACAGTTTTAATAACATTAGAAAGATATTTTTATACAGAAAGCAAAATATGAACAAATTGATATGGAATCAGAACTGGTGCAACAAGATGGTGGTGGAAGGGTGTGGAACTGTGGTTAGGGAAACAATAATGTAGACTATCAATCTGTTAACTCTCATGGAGCAGCGGTCGTCTGGCAGTGGAAAAGGGCAGGTGGCAGTGGCAGGGCAGAGCAGGGCAGGGGCAGCAACAGCAGTGATGGCAGATCACGTGGCAGCAGCGGCAGCAGAGAAGCATGAAGCCCCACCTACACGCCTGTTTTAAAGGAAGTGCCGGTGTGCTATGGCCAAAACTCCATAGCCAATGAGATGTGCTGATGTTGGGGGAGGAATATGCCATTGACTCTCTGACGTGTCTTCCAAAGATAAACTAATCCTATTTAATCAGGACAACATCCTTCTCTCTAAATTGAAGTGCACCGTTCAGTAGATAATGAATTGGTTGAATGGTCACATCCAGAGTTTACTGGTCAATGGCTTGATGTCCAGATTGAGATCAGTGACAAGGGGTGTCACTCAGGGGGTCCATATTAGGACCAGTGCTGTTCAATATCTTCATCAATGACATAGCGGGGTTGAGTGCACCCTCAGCAAGTTTGCAGATGACACCAAGCTGAATGGCACAGTTGACACTGCGGGATGGGATGCCATCCAGAGGGACCTGGACAAGCTGGAGAAGTGGGACTATATGAACCTCACGAGGTTCAACAAGGCCAAGTGCAAGGTCCTGCACCTGGGTCAGGACAATCTGTGGTATCAATACAGGCTGAGGAATGATGTGATTGAGAGCAGCCTCACGGAGAAGGCCTTGGCGATACTGGTGTATGAAAAGCTGGACACGAGCTGGCAATGTGTGCTTGTAGCCCAGAAAGCCAACTGTATACTAGGCTCCTCACGAGGTTCAACAAGGCCAAGTGCAAGGTCCTGCACCTGGGTCAGGACAATCTGTGGTATCAATACAGGCTGAGGAATGATGTGATTGAGAGCAGCCTCACGGAGAAGGCCTTGGCGATACTGGTGTATGAAAAGCTGGACACGAGCTGGCAATGTGTGCTTGTAGCCCAGAAAGCCAACTGTATCCTAGGCTGCATCAAAAGAAATGATGCTGGGAGATCAAGGGAGGTGATCCTTCCACTCCGTTCTGGTGAGACCTCACCTGGAGTACTGCATCCAGCTCTGGAGTTCTCATCATAAGAAAGACATGAACCTGTTAGCAAGGATCTAGAGAAGGGCCATAAAAATGATTGGAGGGATGAAGCACCTCTGCTATGAGGACAGGATGAAAGAGTTGGGATTGTTTAGTCTGGAGAAGAGAAGGCTCTGGAGACACCTTATTGCAACCTTCCTATACTTAAAGGAGGCTTATAAGAAAGATGGGGACAGTCTTTATAGCAGGGCTTGTGACAGGACAAGGGGTGCCAGTTTTAAAGAGGAGAGATACAACAAAGAAATTTTTTACAGTGAGAGTGATGAAACACTGGAGAAGGTTGTTCAGAGATGTGGTAGATGCTCCACCCTTGGAAACATTCAAGGTCAGGTTGGATGGGACTGAGCAACCTGATCTTGTTAAAGATGTTCCTGCTTGCTGCCAGGTCGTTGGTCTAGATGACCTTTAAAGGTCCCTTCCAACCCAAAGCATTCTATGATTCTATGATTCTACAAGGAGCTGATGGCAACTACATGGATATAGTGGATGACCATAGGGGTGACTACACTGGAGACATCTAATTTTCAGGAGAGATGAATAGCACCCCATGTTTTGAGTACTAAGCTCAGTAGGAATGTGATCTAACTAGAAAGAGCTGCAAAACCTGCCAGACAAACCATTAGCCTTCCCTTCAACAGCACAACAGCCATTTCAAAAAAAGAGTCACTAACTCTGGGAAGAGTTGAGTATCAGGACACGGGACCCAAAGCCGGGCAGTGCTCTGAGCCACTGGTTATCTCCTACAGGAAGAAAGGAAGAAAGGAAGGAAGAAAGGAAGGAAGGGAGGGAGGGAGAAGATATTCTGTAGGTGCTCCTCACAGCTTTTCAGGGGAATGCTAGCAATTCAGCTTCGGAGTCATAGCCACACACTCTTCTCCTGCAAATGGGGTAGGATTCAGAGCAGAATGGCTTGAGTCATTCCTTGAAATTGGCCCAATACCAATTCCCCAAATCTGATGAAAGCAAATGCATTCAAACTTGGAGGCAGGACATAACTGCATGTTTATCCATGAGAGATATCTATGCACTTACAACTTTAGTAGTCTTTGCTAGCTCCAGCCCTGATACAGGCCGAGTCCTTTAGCCTCCCTCTGGAAAAAACACAAGAGTTTAAATTCATTCCAGCCGCATCTGCAAGTCATCCTGCTGTGCAGTCTCAAAATTTAGGCTACGAATTATGCTGAAGACACTGTGTGTTCCAGATCCCCAAGACTCCCTTAGGCTCAGGGGTGCTAAGTACTTTCCTCTCTTTGAGGTCTTGATGTAGCACAGAGGTTGTAAATGCAAGTTGGAAATTTAAGTTTTGCTTCAGTTGGGAAAACAGAGCCACCATAATGAACAGTGATTTCATATTTCTATGAAGTAGGAACATACTTGCACCAGCCTGGCAAATCTATCCAGAAGCAAAGTTAACAGTCCCAAAATAAAATAAAGGAGCCAGTAAGTTGGTTCTGCAGTCATTATTGTGGCAAAGACAGCCAATAGGAAAGCACTCTATGTCAGACTGTAAAAGCAATTTGCTACTAATGCAATTAAGGTTCTAGAAGTATTGCAACTTTCTCCATTTCCTCTGACATAAGTGAAATGTTACGATCAAGTACAGGATAGAATAAATACGTTTTATACAAAAAATCCATAAAAATTACTGTCATTTTGTTCCTTATATAATATAGGCTCACTGCAATATATAAAAGTTGTCCTGAGTTCATAGGGAAACTAGTCATATTGAAATGATTAAAGCAAGTCAGAGGGAGGATTATCTGAGAAATCCATAGTATTTTATGGATGAGCTGGCATATATAGTATTTACCATACTCCTGCAAGTCTTACTTACTATCTTAATGAGTGACAGTACCATAACTGGAAAACATCTGCCCTGGAAAAGAACACATCAACTACTCTGTCTGCTTGAAGAATGTAGGTATAGTATTACTGTATGTCAGCCATGCATATCACATGTGGTATGAAATGTCTTCAGTGGTAAAAGAATAAGGAGTACATGTTTCATTTCTAAATGCCCCAGCCTAGACTCTGAAGTCGTTTCTCAAGATGAATACTACTTACTCTCTGACCAGTCTAATGGAAAAGGGGGTACGCATTTTCTACTCTACGGGAGTTTAGGTTACTCTATGGATTAAGCCCCAGCAGGGCTATAAATAATTTTCAAGCAAGTTACTAAAAAAGTATTTCGTGTTTTAATGTAATTGTTCTTTATGTCTTTATGAAGAGACTGGTATTAGGAAAAAGAGAGAAAAGCTTAAAGAAGGTGTTTCTTTTGCAAATTTAAAAGAAATCACTGAGGTTACCATGGCCATTTATATAGCTGCTCTCTTTTCCTTTTTGACTGTCATGCATGTTTTGGCTGGCATGATTACAGTATATTCCTAATCCCCAGGACAGCATTTTTCCCATCAGAAACAGCAGCAGCTGCAGCTTGAACATGTTTATCAACATACCCACCTGTGTTTTTGTCATGGTTCACCAATGACGCCATAACTCCTCCTGTTCTTTCTGCTATGTAGGTGTTTTTAGTGTCTTTCCAAAGAGCTGGATTTTGAGAGCTGGGATATTTCTCATTTGATATAGTACTTTACTAAATGGACCTTCTTTTTGATGGAAAAATTCCAGAATGATCAGACCTATGGCAATTACAAGAGGTGGTAAATACATCCTGCAGGTTCTAAAGAAATGTAGTGTCCAGCCTTCAACTCTTTAAAAAGCAACTATTGTCTAGAATCAGCTGAAGATTTTTTGCTGCTATTGTGGTCACTGGCCTCATTTTTACACAAATTGCTAAAATACTGAACCCAACGGCATGTTACAGCTTGTTTTCTGGCGCAGGATGCAGATAGAGTAATGGGAAAAAGTTAGCTTCGTGGGTATCTTGAATGTTTGCAATAATTCTCTTTCTTCAGTAGTTATGCTTTGTCATTAGAGAGTGTGAACATTTTCATTCTTATTAACAGAGTGATCTTTAGCCAAGGAATTATCTAATAGAACAGCTGGGATACTTTGAATCCAACTGTGAACTTAATTGAAGTTCACAGTTCAGACCACTTTGCCTTAGCTTAGTTCTCCCTCTTATTCTTTCTTTTTCTTTTTCTTTTTCTTTTTCTTTTTCTCTTTCTTTTTCTTTTTCTTTTTCTTTTTCTTTTTCTTTTTCTTTTTCTTTTTCTTTTTCTTTTTCTTTTTCTTTTTCTTTTCCTTTTCCTTTTCCTTTTTCTTTTTTTTTTCTTTTTCTTTTTTTTCTTTTTCTTTTTCCTTTCCCTTTTCCTTTTCCTTTTCCTTTTCCTTTTTCTTTTTCTTTTTCTTTTTCTTTTTCTTTTTCTTTTTCGTTTCTTCTTTTTCTTTTTAATAAATAGAGATCTAAAATATTTTGATTATGCTTTTCATGTGTTCTTATATTAACTAATTTAAAGAATGAAAGATGGAGAGAAAGATCTGTGCAGCAGATCTGTGCAGTGTTCATTTAAAGTGGGGTTCCAGGTTTAATTTATTCACCAAATATGGGCTATCATGACTGTCCCACATGCCTTTAAATGGTATTTTTCATGTCATAACAAGTGTACATTCTTAGATAGAAAGCACTGTGGTCTAAACTAGAAATGTGAGAAGACTTATATTTATTATCTTCTTAGTTCCAGAAGAGGAATCTACCAGCACTCACAGAAGACTGAGCAAAGTTTAATGGTAGTTCATGGGCTCTGTCTCTTAGCAGAATCATGTACTGTTTACAACTGTTTCCAAGATATGCAGGTGCCTTGTGAGAAAATGAGCCACTACTGAAGTCATATTATAGACACTTAGTTACAAGTGTTTCAGTCACATAGCAAGAAATTAACAATGCTGCATTTGTTTTCTTTTTAATATTTCTCATATTTCTTATTCTCATTCTAAAGGAATGCATTCTAATCCAAGGACACATTCTCATACATTCATTAATCCTGCTGCTCTAAAATGTTTCACATGAAAACTCAAAATCAGATGGCTTTATGCGTTCCAACTGGGCTTTTGTAAAACAGGGTCATCCTTGAACTTGTCATCTGCTGAGGTATTAAATTCCAGATTTCACTCAATTACATGATCTTAAGAATTTGGCAAGTTGCCATTTCTTTCTCAACTTTGAACAAATGTTATTGCATCTAACTGTTTAATTTCAGGAATCTGTCAATTATAAGTGACCCTTAACAGGAAGTTGTACGTCTTTTAAAAATTTACCTATGAAGGGAACATAAATATTACTCATTGCCGACATTCTGTTAAGACTAAAACACTTTTTTTTCATCCAGAGTTTAGTTAACATGATTTAACAAAGTAATATTTACTTCAGAGCTGTATGCAAAGTTTGTTTCTCCTCACATTGGAAGACAGTAATATAAAACCTGATACGCTGCCTTTGCAGAAATGTTCACTGATCGTTAAGATGATCCATTTATTAAAATTACATTTCAGTACAGCAAAAAATGATCTAAAATGGGGAAAGCTCAAAATAAACAAACATTTAAAAGAAATCAGTTAAAGTAAAATAAAACTAAGCATTAGTTGTTTCAGATAAAACCTTAACTCTGTCCTAAAATAACTGCATAAAATAAGTTTTCTTAAGTAACTTCTTTTTCCTGAATCATCTTGCTGAGACATTCTGCATGTCTTCTGTAGCAGCACTCAAAAACTAAGTTCCCTGGATTTCTGACTGAGTTCACTGGACGTATCTAATTGCAACACAACTGTTTCACAGAATCTGCACTAGTTATGCTATAATTATTAAACATCAAAAAATTAACCTAACTGCAGAGTTCAGCTTTCTGACGGTATGTGGAATACTGCTAACCAAAAAGGGTAGTTTGCCTACTACAGCAGAGTTTTACATTTTCCCCAGGAGGATTAGCAAACCTGCATTTTAAGCTTAAATTTATATGCAAAAGAGACAAATTACTTTTCAACGACTTGCATAGCTGCCATTTCTCTCTGTTGGACATTCTGTTGAATTAAATGCTCTGAACAAGTGTGTAGTGTTGGACTAGACCATGCAGGATTAGGACGGCTCCTTCTCTACACAGTGGTGTTCAAAGCACGGTGAGTGAGCTGTAAGCTCCTTGTTGGATGTGGAGGCAAAGCAGCAGGGCTTGATAAGTGGCTGCAGGAGGAATGTGGAAGAGATAAGGGAGCAGGGCTGAGGCTTAAATAGCTGGGAGGATGGGAGAAGGCAGCCGGTGAGAAGGACAAACCTCTCTCAAAAAAGGGAGACAGAGAGAAATGAACAGCTGGTGCAGCAATAGGGAGTCCAGGAAACAGTAGCTGGGAAAAGACTGAGTTGAAATGGGGCCTACAGAAGCTAAGCCAGGAACAGCTGAGAGACTGCAGGAAGGACAGACTTTTGGGGATCTTCCCGCTGCAGGTAGAGAGCAGCTCAGGCAGCCAGCCACCTCAAAACCTTCACCAAGCAGTAGCAGAAAACAGCTTTTGAGTAAATAAGACATGGAAAAAATGCATCAGAATTTCAGTTATGGGCTTGTGAAGGGGAAAATGAGTTCCTGGACAGTCAGATGTTTGAATCTACTCCTGGCTACAAAATGAGGAGGCTGGTAATGGCTTGGATTTTCTGTGGGGAAATGCACACATCTGTGTTTTGCGTTCTGGCTGTCATAGGTGGAGAGAACATGATGGGAGAGATCTGGGCTGTCCCTTGTCATGGACCTGCTTGAGACACCAGACCTCTGTCAGCATACAAGCATACGAGTAACTCACAAGTTTGCAAGACCAAAAATATTCTAAGACATTCTTTATCATAGTGAATTAAACTTTCCCAGAAAAAATCTCTGTCTTTGAGTTCAGCTAACATAGTCTGTGTCCACACTGTTAAGTTCTCTCATCATCCAAAAAAGACCATTCTTATGCACCTTCTTACCTGGAAGTGACCTATGCATTTCCCCGAGTGATGTCAGAGAGTTGTCTGGGGCAGTGCTCTTTGAAGTAGACCAGAGCCAAAACCCTTCTAGCATTTTATCCATATTGGGTGTTGAGTTTGAGTCCTCAGGAAAATTTCCTAAAGCTATTAATTTGCTAGATTGATTAATTTAGTACAATAAACATAGTCTAAGAGCTGTTTCTAACTAAGATGAACTGAGCTGAACAGTTCAGCCACACTGTGTCCTAAGAGATAAGCTTGGATTGATTGAGAATACTTGTTCAATAATTATGGCTTTACATTCATTTCAGTCATAACAGATCTGAATCTGTCAGCTTGTTTTCAAAAGCACGTGCAGGGTATTTTCTTCTTGTCCAATGTCAGTAATGACAGAAGGAAATGCTGGAATTTTGTTTTGGTATGTCGAACAGAATAAAAATAATTTCAGATACTTCAGGCTATGTATACCTTTTTTTTTATTTCCCCCAGCAATGGCCTGTTTTGTACACTAGATTTCACATGAAAATGGCACCAGGGCACTGAGCGAAGCAGAACTCTCTAATACACTACTCTGCATCTGTATTAGTATCTGTATTTCTGCAGAGATATTTAGGAAGTTCTTGACTAAACAGATATAGAGCAAAATTTAGACATAAGCATGAAAACTCTCTTAAAATAAGGCACTAATCCAGAAGCAAAGATTATGTAAGTGGAAATTTTTGAAAATATTCCACTCTAGTTGAAGCCATATATTTTTAATAGGCTGAAAGTGAAGTTGTAGAACCTGGTAAAAGGGGAGGTTTTAAATACTAGCTTCAAACACGGGAACAAGTGTAGACCAGTTCTTCCTTTACAAATCCATAGTTTATAGTAAACTATTCCCTAATCACTCACGTATTCAGCACAGCTGGTTTACTTAGTATCTCATTCATAAGAAAGCAGTATCACAGCATGGCAGCATGAAATAAAAGGGATTTACAGGGTCACAGAAGAGGTTAAGTACAAAATCTAATTAAAAATATTTTGAAATGTTATTTAGTCTCTGTAACAGTGTAGTGGATTTCCTTTTGGGAATACTGGTGCTTCAATAATTACTCACAGAAATCAATATTCCTAGTTTATCTTTACTATTCCATATAAACTGAATGCTTTCTTTTATATGAGGATTTTATTAATTTCTGAAGATAATTTTTTTCCTCCAAGGTTGACTGTGAGATTTTAGGAAAATCATGGTTTCAAACCAAAAAGGCCACTGACTTCCTAGATGAAAGTAGGTAAATTCTTTGAAAAAGAATGTTTTGACAACCTTGATGTTGGGCTTTTTGGATTTTTCTATGTAAAAAACCAACTCGTGTTTGTGTTATAATGAAAAATAATTCATAGCTGATAAATATAGGAATTGTAGAAAGGTTTGGTAGGTATTTTGGTCTCAGATTTTTTAAGCTTTAGTTAAAAAAAGCTTAGGTCACATTCATAGTAGTCATCTAGTATGTTGCTAGACATACCCATGGAGATTAGATGTGTGATTATGTATGAGGGCTGCTTTGAAAGTAATGTCTCCTATTTTATTATGTTGGCTCACAATGTCAGTGGTGGTCTGGCGGTAGAGGTTGAACCTTCCCACGAATTTTGTTGCCGTGCGACAGACGGCAGCAGAGGGGCAGCCTGACAACACGGCGTCTGACAGGGGAGTATGCGTGAACTAGAGGCATGTAACTGAATTCCTCCACAAAGAAAAAATCGCACCCAGTGGCATTCGTCAACGCTGCTGAACGTTTATGGAGACCAACCAGCGGGTGTCAGCACAGTGAGGGGGTGGGTGGCATGTTCCAGCAGGTGACAGTGACGGTGTGTCGCCTCTACTGGTGCAGATTGTTACAAGCGTGACAGGCATTCGCTGTTCACCGCTGGGGACAATGCACAGCCCATGGTGGGGACTGTGTCAAAAAACAGTGTTTTGCAGCTGAGAACGTGCTCTATCAAATAGCGTTACTGTGCTTTACCTTTCTGTTGTAGTTTCCATGGAAATAAAAAGGAGGCAGTACCTTTGGAGCGACCTATGTATACGATCCTGATTCACTTTTTGTGCAAGTGACTTCTAAAGAGGCAAAACTCTGTAACGTGGCTCTTGTATTTCTTCAAGGACACTTTACCAAGGACACAAAGCTGTTGAATATCCCACAACAAATGAAAAGCTTTCCAAAACAACGGTTGGATGCAAAGGTTTCAGAGCCAACTTATAAGCAGTGGGAACCTATGCCTGGGCATGAGACACGGACCAAGAGAAACACAGATTAATTCATTTCCACTCTGTTCTGAAGGTTTTTGTAACTGCAGTCAGTAGCTGTCTCTGCAGGCTTTCATGGGCACATGCTGATTATCTAAAAAGTGTTATTTTCTTTAATACGCTTCCCTGCGGATTTTAAAAGGTTTTTGCAAGCCACACAGCCATAATAAAACTCTTTCCAGTGATAACAAAACTATCAACACTTTCTTTTTCTATTTTTTTTTTGTAATGTATACATGTGCAATGACTAAGAAGAAGAAATCCCAGCAGGAAGTGTTCAAACTGCACGCCAAAGTTGTGCAGTTGGAGTTTCCAGGCTTTTATAAACCAAAATGGCTTCAGGTTTTTCAGTCCCCCACGAACTGCAGAATAAGCCCCCGAGAAATTTCTGCAGAGCTCCAGAAGTGTAATACGTAAGAAGTTTAATACGTATTTTAGATACACACAATTATGCTCTTGCTTTCTTCTGTTCTTATGAGAAAATACACAAATGTTTTAAGTCGTGTAGTTTTCCTTCTTTGTCTCTCTTCCTAGTTCTTCAACATTTTCAAAAGGAAAAAGAAGAAAGAGGCCTGATTTTCTACCAAATACAGGGAAGGAGACATATTATCATATTCCTAGATTTTAAAAAGGAGATGAGGGAATGGGAAGAGAAAGTGAGAAATCATGGGCTATTTAATTTTCCTTTTAGTTCTGCTTTTGAATAATTCTTGTGTGTTGCATTATTGTCATCTTTTTCCTTTGGCTTATTGCACCAACATTTTCATTTTCTCTGTGCATTTTATTTACTTTAGTGATGTAAGTATCAAACACTAAGGACAGTTCAATTTGTGCTTTCCTGATTAAGGCTGGCATAACTCAGGTTTTCATGTAGCTTGGCTTCATACAAAACAGTGATAGAAGTCAATGACTGGGAAATAAGAAATTTTAACCCCAGAAAATGCACATATGTATTAAGAAAATGCACATTTGGGTTAAAATTAACTGTCAAGATTCTTTCAACAATGAATGGTTCTCAATTTCATCCTAAAGTAGAAATTAAGCAGAAGTGATGTTAAAAGAAAGGTGAGTCTTTTTATCAAATACAGTTTCAGTGGTTCTTGTATCCTATTCTGTGCAGGACTTTGATACACTTATTCTGCTGGCTGAGTATGTCCTGCCAATACAGTGTGATGCAACCTGGGCAGCTGCAGAGACCTTAAATTTATACAGATTTAAGAAAAATAATGTATGACGAACATATTTTTCCTGGCTCAATTCCCTCTTTTTTCCATAGCATTAAATAGGTGAAGGGAAAGTTTTCTGGGATGGTCTAGGATCAGCGTACACATGGATAAAATACAGCTTAGAGTTTGTTTTCTCGTTAACTTGCAAACTTCAGCACAACTAAACTGAAGTCCCTGACACAGAAGTGCTCACCTCTTGCTGTGTGAATTACCCTCAAATAATTTCCAGCCCAATTCTGATCTTTGTTAAGGTTGTCTTTGACAGTAGCAAGCTTAAAGGTAGCAACTGCTTTTATACAAACTCCTGCCATCTCTAGACTAATG
>NW_010426092.1:0-231 GCF_000710305.1 Buceros rhinoceros silvestris | reverse complement strand
TCTCCCATATTTTTGTTTGCTTTTATTGTTATCTTTCAAGATTTAATGATCCAATTCTTAACCCTAGTCAACCCTAGTCCTGACAAAGGTTTAGCCAAAAGATGTATACTAGTATTAGCATTGACACAATTTATATATTAGCAACTGTATAATAATAATCAAGCCAAATTCATCAGTCGTCCATAAATGCCCATCAGTGTTACAATATCTACCTGTTACACTGTCTAAAGA
>NW_010426091.1:0-1671 GCF_000710305.1 Buceros rhinoceros silvestris | reverse complement strand
CAGGGACCTAGCAGGTCTTGGATGTGTCTTTATTTCCGTGATAACAGTCTTTCCAGTCCGAGGGCATAAGCTACAGGAGTCCTCCACGGCATATCTGATAGGAGCCATGGGCGACATAGAGAGGAGGGCAGATAGAGCAGAGAGGGGGAGAAGCAAGATGGCAAAATGGCGTCGAGTCTTCTCGCACGCCCCCTTTTATGACTTCGTTCACGGAGGCATGTTCCTTCTTCCTGGAAGCCTGGGAGAACCACAGCTCTCTGGGAAGGAGAAAGCTGGACAACATGGGAGCATCCGGTTCCTCCATGTTGAACCCAGGACATAATGAATTAACTTTTTTAACCAGTGACGAATCATAATGTTTAGATATGATGTAATGGTGTTTACTAATGAATTAGCTATAGTGTAAAAATAGAGCTATCTGGGAATAAACGGGACACCAGTTGATACCATATTGGTTCGTGTAGCTGTATTGTATCTAAGCCCTCTGTATCCTTTTAACAAGCGGGGAGGGACCAGCAAGACAAGGGACGGAAGAAAAACAAAAAATACCTAGCCATGGAGTGGAAGAAACACAGGCAAGAGCTGACCAATAGGAACAAGAAGAGTGGGAGGCCGACAGGGAGTGGGAGGCCCGATGTAGAGGCAGGGAAAAAGTGGAAGCTGGGGTGGGAAGCTGGTAGGAGGTAGAAAACCTGGGTTCGAGACTGAGAGAAAGTAGAGACCCGAGACCATGTGTGAAGAACGGAGCTTGTGAGTGGAGACCGGATGTTGAGGGTGGACATCATGGATGGAGATCAGAGATTACACGTGGAGGGCAGGGAGGAGGCCGGAGGTCGGGGGTGGAAGCTGGAGGTCATGGCTGCTGGGCAGGTGCTGAGACACCCCTCAAACTCTGGGGCAACTTGGCGCTCATTCTGGGAGCAGCAGATAATGAGAAGGAAGAGAGAGAAAATTCAGATGAGGGAGCACAACAGAGGAGAAGAAAGATGTGGAGAACAGGACAGCAAAATGGGCAAGTAACTATGAAAGAAAAGGATAAGGAGCTCTGTCAGGACCTAGCAACAGGGTCAGGAAACAGAAGAGGTAAAGAGAGAAAATGAGGGCTGAGAAGCAGACCAAATATACGAATAAGAGGCTAAAAGAGAAGGTGGGAAGTAACTATGAAAGAAAAGGATAAGGAGCTCTGTCAGGACCTGACAACAGAGCAACAGGGTCAGGAAACAGGAGAAGCAGGAAAGAGAGAAAACGAGGACTGAGAAGCAGAACGAATATATGAATAAGAGGCTAAACTAGAAGGTGGGAAGCTATTAAAAAGGGACTGCAAATTATGGGGACGTTGGTGGGAGGCTGGAAGGCAGTAGAAAGCCAGAGTAGAAGTAGAGGATGAGAAAAGGTAGAGAGCAGCATGGAAGGCTGCGCAGAAAGTTGAGGATCGGAAAAGTGGAGGCCAGAGTAGGAGACCATAAGGGAATGGGAGATGGGTAACAACTAGAGCACGGCAAAGTAACAGGCCAGAGAGGGAGTCCAGGCCACAGGTAGAAGCTCAGAGAGCTTTGGAGACTTTGGAGAGGCTGGGAAAAATGCAATCTGAAGGTGGTTGTGGGGTTAAAGGGTGAGAATCCTGGAAGTCACAAGAGAGATGGAGGGCTGCAGAGGCAGACAAAAAGTGAA
>NW_010426090.1:28281-36124 GCF_000710305.1 Buceros rhinoceros silvestris | reverse complement strand
GACGACTAGAGCCGCCTGATGCAGGGCCTGAAGGAGCCAGCTGTGGAGGAGATCTCCTGGGTTATGATTTCGGCATCCATGAGTCCTTCTGTGGCATCCTTTCGGAGTTGAGGGCTGTGGTGATGATAGAGCTCCGCAGGGCTATCTATCTGCCGGATTGCTGCCCGGATCTTTTTGCACAGGGGTCTCTGTGGAGAAGCTCCCCTGGGAGGAGGCCGTGGGGTGGGACAGGTCCTGCCTTCCCCACATGCTGTCGGGATGCCTGACATACAGGCAGCGACCCGTTAAAATCCCTGGAGAGGAAGAGGTTTTGTGCAAGGCTCTTTGGCTCTCCTGTGCTTCCTTAGGAAGGGCGGGTGAGATCCTGCCTCTCAGTGAGAGAAGGAGACAAGCCGTGCTGGGCGCTAATGTCCCAGGATGATAATGGGGCCTTAGCTTTCCCTGAGAGAGCATGCTTGTGCCAGACCTTTGCTTCAGAGCCTTGGGGTTTCAAAGGTCAAAGAAATTCTGAGTTAATCTCCCCTTCTGCTTTTTTTTTTCTTTTTAAACAAAGCTTCTCGGGAAAGTGACCTTAAGGATTGTCTGATCAACATTCACACAGTCCTTAAGCCATAGCAATGTGTCCTTAAGCCATAGCAATGTACACGTGTATGGTTAATTATGAATAGCAACTCGATCTGGAGGAGGGAAGTGTGCGAAAGATATATCCCAACATACTGCCCGCCTGTTGTGTCTTGTTCAAATCAGAAAGCTGCCTAAAAGAAGGGGACTTAATTCTTGCTGACTTTCTGCCATCGAGTAACAGAATAGAGACTCATATTTGCCTGACAAACATCTGGCTCCTGTTTTCACTATTGTCCTGTTAAAAGTAAAGTTATTTTCTTATGCTGTTCTTTGTGCCCAGCTGTCAGCATTTTCTGAGCCTGGGTGGTGGAAGTCCGTGCAGTTGTTTCATTTCCCCTTTGGGATTCTTTGTGCTGCAGTGTTTGCTTTTCAGATGCAGAGCGGAGATGTGTGTTCATATGAACACCAATATTTTCAATTGTTTTTTTCTTGGAAGAAATGTCATGTCCATGTTTCCTCTCCTCCCCGAGCCATTTCTGAGCAGCCTGAGATCACAAGATTGTAGTTTGGCCCCACAGAGGTCGGGTCCTGCCATCCAAGCTGAAACAGTGAGCTCTGATTGCAGGATAAGTGGGTGCGAATAAGCAGAGAAAGGTCTGTGGGTAACAAGAGTGATGAATCTAAACGATATATGTGGAGGAATAAACCCTGGGGGGGGATGGCTGGCAGGTGAGGAGGCTGCTGCTGTGGTAGGGGGCTTGGACCAAGACTCTGAATACACGCTTCTCTGTGCCAGTGATTTCCCATGTGACCTCTTGGCAAGCAGCTCACTGGCCCCATTGTCTAAAATGGGAATAATGATATTTTTTGCTCTCTCAAGAAGACTTGCAAAGGTCTCTAGCTGCCTGTCTCCCCTTGCCTTGGGTCCCTACAGGTTGCAGAAGTGGTCACCTGAGGTGTAGAGATGATGGCAGGATGAGAGAGGTGGAAGGGAAGCAAAGCACATTGGGAACAGGTGGAGAGAAGGGTCGAGTGAATGGAAGGGAGAAGGAAAGGAAAAGAAGACTGCTGAAGCTTCAAAAGCCGTGAAGGGATCTGTTGGAACAGCCATATATTACTTTGCATGGAGTTTAATGCAAATTTTTAATGCTGCGGTTGCCTGTGGATGGTCACGCCTGCCAGGGAGAGGTACCTCCCAGAGCAACAGTCTCTCTGTAAGAGTGCTGTTTGCTCAGGTGAGAGGTGTTTGCCTCTGGCAGGCGTGCAGACCTGGCTCCCTTGGGGAGCCCACATGCAAAGCAGGAGGGAATCCTGCTCACCACCCTTCCTGCAGCACAGGAAAGCAGAGGCCTCCTCCCCAGCACACAGGAGCTGCGGTGCTGTGCTCCCCTGTGTTTGACAAGTCTGATAGGAGGGGAGGCTGAGGAGCTCCCTGGCGCCATTAGGAGAGGTCTGGGCTGACTTTCCCCCAGGGAGCAGCAGAAAGGGAGGAAAAGTCTGGGGAACTTGGACCGGTCTACTGCAACGGTGGGGGAAGTGATTGGTGTCCTCCTCTCAAATTCCTGAGCTTGTGCAGATCCAGGTAGTTTGAGAGAGAACTTCTGCCCTCCCTGTCTTATTTCTTGCTCTCCGTGAGGAACTGTTGGGTTATTAGTGGTGGCTGCCTGAGCCAGAAGAGCCCATCAGGTTTGGCACCACAGAACTCCAGGAGTGGACTTTGCCTGGCCAAGCCGCTGAAGATGACCACAGCTTTGTCAGGGAGAGCCACTCCAATGTGGTCTTGGTCCAGCTGAATGCTCTTAGAGGTGGTTTATTGTCTTTAAAGGTGGTTTAAAGGTCGCTTGTGCTACACCAAAGTCTGTCTCTGAAAATATTTCGAAAGATAGCATAACTTTTTAAAATCCTCTGGATGTGATGGAGACTCTGGTCACAGCAGGCTTGAAGGCTTGGCTCTGCTTAACCGGTGGAGGCCATTGGTCCCCTTGGTCCCCTCTGTCCATTGTGTTTGCAACAGGTTTGCATGAAGTGAAATGCTGTGTGACACCTTCCTCCTGTAGCTCACCTGAGCACCCTGCAGACAGCAATTGATGGTTGCAGCAGCCTGGGAGACTGGTAAATAAACATAACTAATTCCTACCAACAAGGAGTGCTGGCAAGACAGTGATGAACACCACAAAAATGCTTATGTGTGATCACTTTGTACTTGTCTCAGGGCAGATTATTTCCACAGGTCTAAATGGGGCCAAAAGACTGACAAAGTAGTTTGTGCCCTTGATGGTCTTTATGCCAGAGAGGGCTACCTTAGAGTAATAACAAAAGCCAAGTCATGGGTACTGCACATCCGTTCCTTGTAAGCTCGCTCTCCAACCCACCGCCTTCTTGCTGCTTCTCTGGGACCTCGGTAGTTAATATGAGGTAAAGAGGTCCTCAGTTTGCCGTGTGAGTAGTGGAGGAGACGCAGTCCCTCAGGCTGATGAGGGACAACTGTCCTGAGAAGGCTTGGTGTTGAAAGAGGGCCTCAGTTTGCCGTGTGAGTAGTGGAGGAGACGCAGTCCCTCAGGCTGATGAGGGACAACTGTCCTGAGAAGGCTTGGTGTGCTACGCCACACTTCCTAAAAGCTCACAGGTTTTGGGTGTTATCCCCATGGCTGACAAGTGTAGGCTGCTTGGTATTTATGCTTCTGCCATTGGTGCCCACTGGTGTAACCGAAGGAGATGCCGCTTTGGGGACGGTGCACATCTTTTGGAAAGCATAGAGCTGCAAAGTGCAGAAAGGAGCTCGTGCTTCCAAACAATGTATAAAAGAGGAGTAGAAAGGACAAGACAGGTGAAAAGTGAGGTGAACAGGAGGGAAAAGCCCTGCTTACACTGTGTGGGAAGCTCTGTAGCTTTAGCATGTTTTGTGTCTGTTGGGGGAAAAAACAGTGGCAGGGTAGCAAAGGGAGGGAAGCCTGGAACTGTTCTGGCCTTCTAGGCCATACAGTGTCTCATCCGTAAACTACAGGAGAAAGAGACAATATAACCAGGAATAACTGCTCTGCAAAGTCTGCTCTTCTGGGTTTAGCCTATCTTTCCTTACCTACAAAGCTATCTGTAAGTCGGCACAACCTATCTGATTCTTTCTTTGCCAGGTTTTGCATCTCCGTTGCATGTTCTTAGCTGCTCGCAACACTTACGTTGTTTTCCCAGTACTGGGACAAACCTTTCAAGCAGGCTTCCTGACCACTCCTGTTGTAATGTGTGTCTTGGCTTTGCTTGCTCATGCACAATGAAATGCTTGAAGATGCTTGTGTGTTTTTGGGACTGAGGAGCAAATTGAACACCTCTTCAGACTTCTATCAATCTATTAATACACCGACAAGATCATTGTGCCTTATGGAAGGAGAAACACACATTATGCTTGTTGCTGGTTCAGGCAGCAGTCATTAGATGGTGGAGGATGATCACTGGACAGCCTCTCCGCATAGTGCTGCAGACTCTGGGCTTTGCCACAACATCAGCCTGCATTTGTGTATTACCTGCAGAGCAAGAAGGTGGTTTGAGATTCTTTCCTCTCAGCACAGCTGAAGCAGGGAGGGCTTTGCTGCCTTTCATTCTATGAGGAAATAAATAGCTCTCCTTGTTTTCCAGCAGCTCTTCATTTGGGGGTTTGGCTGGGACTTTGGGTTAAGTGCTCTTCTCACAAGGAACCCACACCAAAGGGTTGGCTAATCATGCAAGGGAAAAATACGCCCTTGTGACAGTGGTGTGAGATTGTGGGGTTGGGTCTATGTTGAGACTCTCTGATAAAGACTTCTCTTGCATCTCAGGAGAGAACTAAAGTGGTCCCAGTTTTGAATATCCGTACTCTTGGAGAGACGGTAAGGCATCTGCCCTGGGACGTGGGCGGTCCAACACACCCACACTTCAATGACATGCTACGGGCTGGTTGACACCTGGTTCATTCAGCTCCTGAGATTGTGAGGAGCTGGGAGGGCTGAATCTTTCAGCGGATGCTCCCAAGCAGAATACGGTCCTTGGGACAAACAAACACACAGCATCTGCAAAATGCAATATTCCTTGGCTTGCTGTGAGTCTTGCTCTAAGCCCTGGCTGCACCCGACTGATTTCACCAACTGCTGACTCACATCTTTCTTTCTGAACTGCAGATGTATTTCTGCCTTACACAGCTCCTGCCTCTGCCTCCTTTGCCGGTCCAGGCTGAGGGCCATGACTGCCCAAGCCCTGCTCATGGTATGAGTTGGATGTCATGGAAGTCAGTGTGCACCAATGTAGATGCATGGGGCAGAGCACAGCGCTGTCAAAGCCTGCAAATCACCCCTTTTGGTCCTAAGATGGCAAATTGTATTAATTTGTCTTTTAACATCCCGGGAGCCTGGTCTTAAAGCAGGACACGCCTGGTTTGTACGATACTAACTGTGAGAAAAGCAGACTCAGACCAGAAGAGTTTACAGTTAACACAGCAACTCAACGCTGGTTCCTAAATGTCCTGTAAGTACTCGTGTGCGATTGAGGGTGAAGGCTGTGTGGCAGCAGAACCAGCATGCCAAGGGCAATCTTTGAATGACAGCAGGGTGCAGGGGGGTGATGCTGGTCTCAAAACCCAGCAGTGTTGCAGGAGTATCTATCTCTGGTAGGACACACTGTCGGTTGCATGGCCTTCTTACCAAGGCATTCAGGAAATGCTGAATATATATATATTTACCGAATTGATAAGAAATGAATTTTACACAACCTCAGGAGACAGCTTCCCAGGGAAACTTGGAGGGACAATGTGGGCAAGCAGATGCTAATACAGCCTTTTTTTTTTGGTGACTAGAAGGTTTCATTCCTTTGGTATGCTTGGTTTGTACAATACGAAATGATTGACCCGTAGTGTGTTGGCCAGAGCATGTCATTAGCATGCTGAATGCATTTACGGAGTGTGAAATGCTGTAGGTGAAGGCATTGCCTCTCAGCATCATTGCAGGGTTACTGAAGCATCTCCTGCTTCAACCCAGAGGTGTCTTTACCTTTTCCTATTCCTATCATATAAATAAAAGAAAATGCCATTTCTGCCCACCCTTGAGATAGCAGGTGGGTACCCGGAGCAAGCAGAGTATCATACCCTTTTGACAGAGGGGTTGCTTCTTTTCCTGTTGCCCCACTATTTTGTTATGAATTTACAAGCTTCTGGCAAGCCTTCTCTTTCATTTTGTGCTCAGGCTGGGAACTTAAGATAAACCTGAAAATGCTCTGCTTTGTTCTGTTGGCATTTGTGACTTATGGATGGCAGGTTTTGTGACGTGCTGGTTTGCATCTGCTCAGTTACAGTGATTGTGTATCAAGTGCCTGGTTTTTTTTTCTTTTAAAAGCAACGGAGACCTATAGTGGGCTCTTCCAGAAGACAAACTGTGTTTGTTCCTCTTTGATTGTTGCTGACTGGCAGCAATTGTTTATGACTTGCCATATTTTTTGAACAGCATCCTCCTTCTCCCAGTGCTTCTGGCTCTGTACCCATTCTCCGAAATGACTCAATGGCCTATCACCGTGCGGTGCAGGACCATTGCTCTGGCTTGTTATGCAGCTTGTATATGGGGTCTTGAAATGCAACTGCATGCTCTAGTCTTACAAAAGATGCATGACTCTGTTAACGTGGTAATTTTGTTCTTCCTTACATTTATGTTCTCTGGTGAAAGCAAGTTCAGGAAGGGCCAGTAACTTTGGCAGAAGAAATTAAGCTGCCCACATTAAGTGAACCTTGAGAAGCAGCAGTGTATGTTTGGCGAGCTGCCTGCTGTAATTTAAGTGTGTACATTAGAGGAATGGGAGCTTAATTGGTTGAGGGGGTATAGTGAGGCAATGGTAATAAAAGCGAACAGCTGATAGTCTGAGCAGATCGAGACATAAAAATGGGGGTGGAGTTCAGGGAGTAAGACTACACTGAGAGAATTTTCGTGACGCACCCTGCAGCAGTGCTAATGTGAAGCTGTTTGCAGTTCTGCATTCTGACCCATGATAGATAGCTGTCAGCAGGAGCACACCTTGGTGGGGTTTTTGCAATGCTGGTATGAGACCGTGAGTCAAGAGGGATTGGAAAACCACAGCATATGCTCTTGGGAAGGTGAGCTGACTCCAGCTGGGGATATCTGTGAATCTGATAATACATTTTTATTAGCCTTTTGAATCCTTTGCACCAAAAGGGCTTTCTGTCACTGAATGTCTTCCTGTGCAAGCCTTAAAAATGGAAGACAAACGGGTGTGTGCAATTACCAACTGTCTTCTGGATGCAGTTTTTTTATCTGGGAAAACACAGGCTGGTGGAGATGGCTGTTGACTCCAGCTGGAGTTAACTGCTCAGACTTGGCATCACTGGTCACACCAGCAATGCAGAACAGAGCTGTGGAGGGGAAGGTTGGCTTTCTGTCATCCACGTGGAGCAACTGGCTGTCAAATAAATTGTTTCTACATTTCCCATGCACAATTTAGGTTATTTTTCCTATTGCTCTCAGCATTTTATTTTGGCTAAACTGCTGTGATCCTGCAGGGTAGACTGTGGTTTGGGTTCTGCGCTCTCTTTCCTGGCTGCTGTTAGAGAAGCTGATCTTAGCGTGTATGGAGGTATTCCAGCTTGAAGACATGAACATTGGGGCCATCCCTCAACAGGACAGGGCAACTCAAAGGCAACGGCTGAGAATGGTATCTGCTGAACGCTAGGTCAAAGCTAGGCAGGTTTGGTACATGCTTGGTGTTTCTCCTTTGCAAGAAAGTGAGGTTACATGTAATTTTTTTCCTGGCACCCGAATGACGCAGCACAGAGTAAATGAGAAATGTGCAGGAGAGAGTCCCGGTTTATAACCACCTTCTGACCACATGGAGATGTTGAAATCTCTTCAAGCATGTGTGGGATGTGCCAATGGACAGCATTAAAAGGTGTTGCCTTTTGGAGATGTCCTGGTTTGAGTTAGAACAGAACTAATTCTGCTCAGTGATTTTACTTTTGAGCTCGGTCTCTTCTAAGTGACTGCACTTGCTGAAGTTAATGGTGTATTTTTTCAGACAGCACCTGCTTCTGTGAAGTGACAGAAGACAGAAGATCGGCATCTTCTGTTGTGACAGCACTTGATGTTCACAGTTACCGCCAGGGACTGGTCTGCAGAACGGCTCTTGCTTGTACTTGCTCCTGTGCAGACCAAGGTCACTGCTAAACCCTGTGTGCCACGGTGGGGGTGCAGTAAGTGAGAGGCTGCACCTGTGGGGAGGAGCAGACAGGACAGGTGACCCTACACTGGCCAACAAG
>NW_010426090.1:6354-28195 GCF_000710305.1 Buceros rhinoceros silvestris | reverse complement strand
CTCTGTCCGTTTTGCCTTCAATCCCAATCCGTGCATTCCTGATTCCAGTTCCGGAATCCAGCTCCTGCACCCGGTTCCCAACTGCCCTGCGCCCAGCCCGGGCCTTCCCTAGCGCCTGCCCACAGCATCAGTGGTGACGGTGTCTGGTTGCCAGTGTGGGGGGAGGGAGGTGGTTGAGGGTGGGGGTGGAGGCGTGGTTTGGTTCTATATTGGTATTGTGTATATTTGTATATATTTCATTTTACTATTATTATTTCAATTAAAACAGCTTTAGTTTTCTTTTCCAATCCATAAGTCTCTCTCCCTTATTCCCTTTTTCTTCCCCTTTGGGAAGGGAGGCGGGTAATAGAGAGCATCTGTCAATTGTCTGGTGGCTGGCCCAGCCCTCACTTGTGACAGGGGACATGGGGAAAAGGGACCCTTCTTTCCTGTTTTTGCTATTTCACCCATCAGATGTAGGCAGCTCGCTCCTTCTGAGTGGGCTGGCAGGGGCCAGCAATGGCACTGGTCTAGCCATTGCCCCCCTGCTCTTCTAGAGAACACAGAGGTATGTTCTCGAGGTGTTTCTTTTTAACCAGCTGAAATGAGTGTGTTTCTCTGTACTATGGATCTGGCTTCCCATCAGGATACTGCGCTCTGTGCTAGTCATTCATTTCACTTGCAGTGATTTCAGATGTCATTTTCTGTTGTGATCGATAGAAGGGGGCTCTGTACGGAGCAGCGAATGTTAAATACAGGGCTGTTTTCTGAGGGAGCGAATCGGAGGGTGTGTCATGCTGGCTGATGATGTTGGGCACCAGTCCTGCCCCTGTTCCACTGCAGAGCTCAGCACAGAGTAATGGTTATCTGGACAACATTTTCACATTTCCCCATCTCATCCTGGCATGGAGTCCCTGACCCTGTGCATTGCCTCACTGTTCTGCCTGGGGGAAAAGCTTCGCGCCACCTCCCTCTGCACAACAGACAGTGATGAAATAGCTTGCATAGGCAGCTATTTCTTCGCTGGGAGGTATGCTGGAAGGTGGAGGAACAGTGGCAGCCCATTAGTGAAGACAAGTGTTAATGGCTGGTATTTGCTTTTATTATGTAAATGAATCCAAAGAGGAAAGGTAAATAATAAGATCAGTCATCCACTGACCTGAAAGAATTGTGTTACCCTGGCTTAGTCCAGCCACCACCAGAGAAGAGAGGAGAGTTAGCAGTAATTACCTTGCAGAGGAAACAGGACTGTAAGAAGAGGTGACATGACCTGCTTCAGCCACGACAGGAGTGGGAAAGTTGGATAAAGCCGTGGCTGCCTTGTGTGTGGTGCTGGCACTTGGGCACTGTGCTGCCAGGGTCTGTCAGGGATGAGGCCCTGCTGTGGTGAGGCAACTGCCTTGATGGTTCTCCCAGCACCAGAGCAATGCCAACACCAGCTAAGGGATGCTGCTGCACGTCGATGGGCTGCAGGAGGAAAAGGCAAGGACAGCACTTCACAGAACAGTTGTAACCACTACAGCAGGGGCTGTACAGGGAACAGAGCTATGAGACACTTTGGATCTCCTGTGCAGGAGAAAAGGAATAGAGATAAGATGGTTGGGGAAATGTATTCCTCCCTCATTTACAATTTCTTCTGCTATGTTACATTGTGCTCAGCTGGAGCTGAGTGCCTTTTAAATTGATGTACTTAATTCGTGCATCTTTTCATGCTCCCTGTCTGCAAACCTCTCCACTCCCAGGTCAGGAAGGAGACCTTCTCTGATTGCTTTTCTGTATTTTAAGGTTGGCGATTCAGCCTCACTTGAGGCTATCTGTACAGACAGCACCAAATCATGTCCTCATGGTTTTGTGCAGGTGTAGCTTGGCTCAGAGTGCTGCCAGGCAGTATGCAGGGAAGCCAGAACAACTGACCTGTAGGGACAAGCATGAAGCTGCCGTGCCTTTTGCAGGGTCTGGGGAGCCTCACCTCAACTCCTCCATCCTCTTCCACTGTGGGACAGGGTGGGAGATGGTGACTGGTGCTCCAAGCAGTGTCCAGCCAGTGTTGCTTTTGCAGCTCGGAGCTGTCTTGTGGCAGCGGTGAGCTGGGGTCTGGCTGTTGCATGGTGAGGGTGCTTACTCACCTCTCTTCTGTGGGTCCTCACAGAGGGGACATGAGCAAGGCAGCAGCCCAGGGAGACCATGGCTCCTGTGCTACAGATGTAGGAGGGAAGGCCAATGCTGCTGAGAGGAGGAAGATGACAACGTGGGCACTTTCTTCTTTGGAGCAAAGGGAAGAGTCATTGCTTTAAGGATCTGGATGAGGTAACTGAGCTGCAAATACAATCAGGCTTTAGTGACAGACCTGCATCCTGTCCGAGCTGTCCTGGAATCCTAGGGTGCCTTGCTGTCCCATGGGGACCTCAGAGACCCCAGTAAATGTCTGACCTGAAGCAGGCTATGGGAGAAGGGAGGAGTCAGAGCACAAGGCACAGGTGCTGCAGCCCTGGTGAAAGTAAAGCAGGCACTGGAGCTGTGAACCTCATGTTGTTTGCTCTCAGTTTGTGTCTTGGCTGTGCCAGTGCCTGGAGGAACTTTTATGGAGGAAGGCAGAGCACAATGAAATATTTGATCCATTGTCAAAAGACTTACTGGGAGACATAGGACTCCGTCTGTCCACAGCACAGCAACGAGGCAGTGTTTCTGAATTGCACGTGATACAGGAAGAGCCCTGGCGTCTCAGATGCTCATACAGTGTGAGCTTGCCTGGAAGTCAAGTGTTTCCTCAGGAGGTGGTGTACGCAGCATCCTTACACCCCACACAGGATTTCATGGTGCCTACAGGTCAAGAAAGATTCTGTTTGTAATGCCTCATCCTAACAGTCCTCTGGGTGCTGGCACTCGAGCTTGGCTCTGCTCTGGGTGCAGCCAGATGCTATTTTAAGCTGATTGCTGCAGCCAGGATGGGAGCTGGTCCTGTGCTTTGTGGAGATGAGGAGACAGCATGTGTATCCTTCTCCCTTAGTGCTGGAGGCTTTGTTGAGGCAGCACGTGGAATTGGTAGTGATCCTCGCTCATGAATTGGTAATGATCCCTCTCGGGCAAAGAGGCTGCCTTGCTTTGTGCCCATGGGAAGTAGCAGGGAATTAGGGCTGTGGGTCTCACAGTGTCACCTTGTGCAAAATGCTTAAGAAAAGTACTTTGAAAACCACTCAAGTTCTGTAGGTGTGTCTGAAAACCTCCCCCCCCCACAACTCTGGCTCTTAGTGCCTTGGTTTTTACACACAGTTCGGATGATGCTGCCCGTGTGCAGCAGCTTAACCCCTTTTGACAGTAATGACAGTATGAAAGGTTTGCAGCACCTGCTGCCTGAACATTAGGAGCTTGATGTCTGGATGCTTTGGCACCTAGCTGCTTTTCCTGCTTTTGAAAGAGGGGGGCTAAGGCAGGTGGGGACCCCTGCCCTCTTTCTTTTGTTTTTACTTTCTTCTTTGTTTCTAGCAGGTATGGATAGCAAGAAGTGCAGTGTGTGGATGTTTTTACCTCTTGTGTTTACCCTGTTTACATCAGCTGGATTATGGATAGTGTAAGTTATCTCCTGCTGGTTATTTGGAAAAGCAAGTTAGGCTGGGGCAGCTGGAAGTACCACTGTGGTGAGGACTGCGTCCCTGTACAGAGAATCTTTTGGGGATGCTCTGTCCTAGAGTTACTGTGGGGCTGGGAAGGCATATAATAGGGGCAGGGGCCAGTTTGTGCCAGTTCATGGCTTGCAGGATCACATTTTTATCCCCGAGTTTTCTGTGGTCCCCAGGCCAAGTTTCTGACCTTGCCTTTTTTCTGGCCCATGTTACTGGGAGCTTCCTGAAAAGAGACAGACAAAAATGCAAAAATTCCTTTTCATCATATTTTTTTTGACTGACTCAGCAGAGTTCTTGGAGAAGCGCTTAGACCCTGCTTTGGGGTGCAAACTCAAAATCCGCAGCATCCAGCACCGCACCGACAACCTGCCAGCAGCTTAATGCTGACACACCACTTTCTCACTAACACTTCTTACCAAAATGTACAAGATATTAATTTCCCTGAGCTGGGCTCTCTCCAAGCATTCAGGCAGGCAACTGCGGCACGAATTTGTGAGTGATAAATGTGCGATCAGCAGCTATGCTTAGCCTGAGAAGCAGGTATATTGTAGTATATGGCTTTCGCCATGGTCTGTGGTTGTTGGTTTTTAGCAGCAGGGACAGTTTAAGCCATTTGTTTGACTCCTATTGCACCTTGTTCTTGTCCCATCCCCTCTGATTGTATTAAAGCAGCTTTTGTGGAGATGAGACCATGGTAACCTAGATAAATGATTCAGATTAAAAAATTAAAACATTCATCTGGTGGGCTGTTTTTAGAGCAGCTCAGTTCAGTGACCATGTTTCTCTACCTGACCATGCAAAACAGATGCGACACAAAGGAGGGCACATGGGCCAGGCAATGAGCAAACCTGCCTGCCTGAGCAGAGAGAGACAGGCCGCCAGCAGATCCTGCCAGTGGGCTTGGAGACACTTGATGTGGTTTTTGAGTGGTATTTGGAACTGAAGCCAGGATGAGTTTTTACCCTTTTTAACATTTTTAATTTTCTTTTTTTTTTCTCCCCCCCCACCCTTGACAGGTACTTTATAGCAGTGGAAGATAATAAAGTTCTTCCACTAAATGTTCCAGACAGGTAAGGGCTTGTTGCGGGCTTTACATTCAATCGCTTGTTTCTTTAAAATAATAAAACAATGAAAGCTAATGGAGAAAGAAAATCTTGAATCTTTGATCCTATGCATTTATGTCTCTTAGGAAGCCTGGTTCCAAAAGACCACCTTACATAAGGTAAGGGGAGGATTTTCTTCCAATTACCGTTCTGATTAATGGTTGTTATGTATGTGTCCTTGCCATCCTAGAGTTACAGTGATACACTTTATATTTTGAAGTATTGCAGGTGACGCACCTCCGGCAAGCTGTGTGTTTAGCCAAGTCATGAACATGGCGGCGTTTCTAGGTATGAACCACAAGGGGAGTGTTTCTTTTTCTCTCATAATTTGTTTTAAGAAGTCGCTGGAACATAAGTAATATCCAGTACATAATGTTCTTGAACCTGTTGATATGAAATCATTTAAACTGTGATTGCTACTGATTTTCACTTGTAGAAAGACAGAGTGAAGCTGGATGCATTTGAACTTTATTGCTTTCTGATTTATACTCATGCTTTTAATTGTCTCATTTTAGCCTTGAATCTGTGGGACTCTTTTGCATTGTATGGTGGTTTTGTTACGTGTGAGGTGATTGTATGGGAATGTTAGCAAATGCAGCAACTGATCATGCAAAATATCATCCATGCTGAAGTCCACCCTACCCTACCCCTTCCTAAATTCCATTACTGAATCTGAGGAAGTTTACTGTCATTTTCCAGAAGCAGAATTAAGAGGGAAATGCTTCAAAGAGAAGAAATATCTGAAAATACTTGAAAAGAGATGTCTGGTTTTGATTCTTAAAACTATTTAGTGCCTTCACCTGTATGTATTTTAAACAAATTATCCCATCTTAAATGGCAAATAATTAATTTTTTAACTTTGATTTGCTCTTTTTTAGTAGTATTTGCATATTTGGAGTGATTTATTGTGCTTTCAGTTTTGCTCTGTGCTCAACGTGTGATTCTCTCTTGCTGATTCTCTCAAAGTGTGCGTTCCACCCCTGCTGCCTGTGAAAGACAATGTTTATTTTCAGAAACCCAGGAAATTCAGTTGAGCATTGAAATGAATCCAGACCTGTACATGCATGAGTAAGATAACTTAAAAATCTTAATCTGATGTAATAAAAACAAGGCTTGGTATGTAAAAACTGGTAAAATATGTTTAATCATGAACCCACTTGACATGAACTTCCTTATTTTCAGTTATCACTTCAGGGTGAAGGTTAGGCAGTTTAGGCATCCTTACTTTGTTTCCTTATATGTCTTTGTTTCAAGCTTAGGTCTTGATTTACATTTTCAGGCACGGTCTCAATTAGTACAAATAATTCTGGCTCCAGTTTGTGCTAAGGCAGAGTCTTGGACACATTTTCATTTGTATACCTAACACCAGTGCCGTTTGGTTATGATTGGATTTAAACTTCTGATCCCCAAACCACTTAAAACAGGATGTACATAATGTGCACATCCTGTGGTGATGTGGCTGTTTGGCAGGAGTGAACACACACTTGCCTTTCCAGCTATTTCCAGGTGAGGCCCCGTTTCTGCAGACCACTCTGCTCACGCAGCCTCTGTGGACCTGCACCAAGTCCCAGTGAGTCTGAGGGCTTTATGAAAGGGCAGGTATTGGCTTGATACTCACTTGCTGTGTGATCTGGGTGGATGTGAGGATAGCAATTAAGTGAGCATGAGGGGAGCATCTGGTGTGAAGAAGGTCAGGCAAACAAAAGACATTTAGCTTTTTGAAACAATGCTGCACTGTATACTTTCATTGATGCTTTTTCCCACTGCAAGAAGAAATACAACCAGGGAAGTTCCAGGCTGTGAACGTATAGTGGAAGATGTGATGGTAGTGGTCTGTCTTGGCCACAGTGATCATGAAATGGTTGCGTTTATAATTTTGGGGGTAATGAGGAAAAAGAACAGCGAAGTTGCTGCACTGGATTTCAAGAAACCAAAATTTAAGCTATTCAGGGAGCTGCTTAGCAGTGTATCCTGAGAATCTGCTTTTGAGGGCTTAGGAGTCCACGAATGCTGGCCAGTCTTTAAGAATCCCCTGTGAGAAGCACAGGAGCAGGCAATTTCACTGTGTTGTAAGTCAAGCAAGTGGTGCAGAAGACCAGCTTGGCTGATCAGGGAACTCCTTGTGGTGCTCTAGAGGAAAAAGAATTTGTACAATCTCTGGAAGCGAGGTCAGGCTTTGCAGAAAGATTACAGAGCTGTGTTTCTGTAAGGGACAAACACGTGTCTTCTCTGCAGGAAGAACACAGGGAAGGGCAAAGCTCAGTGTTGTTTCAGATGACAAGAAGGGCTTTTCTGAGAGTGTTAATAGCAGGAGGTTTAGAGAACATTGGGCTGGTGCTAGTTGAAGATGGTCTAACAGGGATGAAGAAAAAGAAGAGGCATTCAATGTTTTTTTTTTTGCCTCAGTCTTCAGTAATACTGATAGACCTAGGGAACCAGGCAGCCCAGAGTCGAGGACCATGAGTGTGGGAACAGTGGCTTTCCATTTGTGGACACTGAAGTTGTAAGGGACCAGCTGTACCTGCTGAATGTTCACAAATCCATGGGGCCCTATGGCATTCCTCCCAGAGTACTGAAGGAGCTAGCGTATGTTATGGCAGGACCCCTCTTGACCACCTCCCAAAAGTCTTGGGAGTCTGGGGAGGTCCCTGCTGCCTGAAAGCTAGCCAATGTTATTCCGTTTGACAAAAAGAGTGTGAGGGAAGAACCAGGGAACTACAGACCTATGAGTCTAACCTCAGTTCCTGGAAGAATGATGGAGAAGATCATACTGGGTGCTACTGAAAGGCATTTAAAGAATACTGCAGTCATCAGGCACAGTCAGCACGGGTTCACAAAGGGGAAGTGCTGCTTAACTAACTTGATATCCTTCTATGGTAAGGTCACCCACCTAGCAGATGAAATGAAGGCGATGGATATAGTTTTTCTGGATTTTAGTAAGGATTTCGATACTGTCTCTCACAGCACCCTTCTGGATAAGTTGTGCAGCTGTGGGATGAGTGGGTTCATGGTGCGTTGGGTGAACTGGCTGAAGGTTGGGGCGCAAAGCGTAGTGAATGGGGCTACATCTGGCCGGTCACCAGCAGAGTTTCTCAGGGTTCAATTCTAGGGCCAGTGCAGTTCAATATATTTATTAACGATCTGGATGCAGGGGTTGATTGCACCATTAGCAAGTTTGCTGATGCTACCAAACTGGGAGGTGTTGTTGACTCTTTCGAGGGATGAGATGCCTTGCAGAGGGATCTAGATCGATTGCAACATTGAGCAATCATTTAACAAGGCCAAGTGCTGGATTCTGCATCCGGGATGGAGTAACACAAGGCAGAAGTATAAATTGGGAGAGGAGTGGTTGAAGAGCAGCCCTGCAGAAAGGGTCTGGGGGTGCTGGTTGACAGGAGGTTCAATATGAGTCAGCAGTGTGCCCTGGCAGCCAGGAGGGCAAGCTGCATACTGGGGTGCATCAAACCCAGTATAACCAATCACTCAAAAGAGGTTCTATTCAGTGTTGGTGCAGTGTCTCCTTGAACAGTGTGTGCAGTTCTGGGCCCCACAATTTAAAAAGGATGTTAAGGCTCTTGAATGCATCCAGTGGGCAGCAACAAAGCTGGTGGAAGGGCTGGAATGAACGTCCTATGAAGATCAGCTTTGGATTTATTGAGTTTGGAGAGAAGGAAACTTGAGAAGTGACCTCCTCGCTCTCTACAGCTTCCTGAGGGGGGAAGATCTCTTTTCCTTGGTATCCAATGACAGGACACGTGGCAGTGGTAGGAATGGTTCAAAGATGCACCAGGGAAGGTTTCGACTGGTCATCAGGAAGCATTTTCTTACTGAGGGAATTGTCAAACACTGGAACAGGCTTCCTAGAGAGTGGTTGATGCCTCAATCCTGCCAGTGTTTAACAGGCATTTGGACAGCGCCCTTAATAACATGCTTTAACTTTTGGTCAGCCCTGAATTGGTCAGGCTGGTCAGTTGGACTACGTCATCATAGGTTCCTTCCGAATGAAATCTCCTCTCCCTCTTCTTCTCTCTCCTTTGTGAATAAAGCCAAGCTTTCCTCTGCCATGTTGAGTGCTTCTGAGACTTGCCTGTAGCTTGTACTTATGGCCACCTTAGTTGTGTCAAAGCCCTTGCTATAGGAAAGGAAAACTACAGAAACCTGGTAGAAACACAGGCATTACCGAATATTGAAAATGCCATTGTTTTGCATGTAATGCTGGAAGGTGATCTTTTAATTCACTTTTGTCATTCCCATCAGCGTTTTAGGAAAAAGATCACATAATTTGAGGATCCTGTCCTGTAGAAATAGAAATGAAAAAGTTCCTGCATGTGAGCTCAAGTAGACAGAGAGTGGCTGTCCCAAACAATCACCTGGGGATGAAAACCAGAAATTCTCTTGTGTGGGGGAACGAAGTTCTCTTATTTTCAAGGATTTGGAGTGGATTGATTCACTAGAACAAATGGTGAGAGAGTGAATCCAAACATCTTCTGCAGTTTGGATAAAAGAGATATTTTTCACTTAGAGTGACCTTATTTTTCTAAACCATGTTTTTGGTGTTATACCAGAATTTTTGTGGAAAATATAGATCTATTTTGCTAACACAGACAATTTACAACTATATGACCTGCCTGCTATCAGCTTGGACATAAGGAGGTGTTCAGCAGCAACCAGCAAATTTCCCTGTTCGACTAAATTGCTTCTTAGTGGTCTGGTTTGAATCTTATCCAAAGGCCAACTGCTTGTCTGGCTTTCTGTGTTGTTCCATACAGCATTCCCTAGGAAGGACAAGAATATACAACGTGAGTATCTCCTGAGGTTATGTCACTTAATATGATATATCATATATCATATCCTAGTGCTCAGGCTGATTGTAAGCTTGGAAGGACTGTTATTCCAGTCTTTGTGGAAAATTAGTGCAATATTTTGGCTTATGTTATGTTCCCACTTGTTCCAGAGGAGGAGAAAAGGCCATGGGCATTATGATAAAACCTGCAGAAATAGGTATGTGCCATTCTAACACAGGTGGGGGTTTGTGTACCTCCTCCAGAGGAGCTCAGTGCTTGTGACTGGAGTGAAACTTGATGCAAGCCCAGCTGCAGCAATGTAAATGCATAGTGGGGTATGTGATAGACTGTGCTGAGAGAGACCGTCGCACGAAAATAAGAAGGTGCTTTTCTTTCCCCCACAAAATTCACATCCCGGCTTGTAGAAAAAACGTTGTGAGAAAAGGAAGTGTGGGCGTTCAGTATAATTGGATTACAAAAGAAATGCTTCCGTGCTTAATCCCACTGATGACTAGGCGGGAGGGGGCCATACAGAAGCACTAAGCTAGTCTAGCCGGCAGTGAGCTGTCCCCTCTGGGTGGAAGGTGGCTGAGGGGTCTGTGAGCCCCCATCTGAGTGGTTACTGCAGTGCGTTCTGCCTAGTGATGCACCTTGCATTCTGTTTCCTTCTCAGCGCTTGTCGTGGCTGTCCTGCGCTTCATCCAGCTGAAGCCGAAGGTGCTGAACCCTTGGCTGAATGTCAGTGGCCTGGTGGCGTTATGCTTGGCCTCTTTTGGAATGACCCTACTCGGCAACTTTCAGGTACTTCACTCCAGGCTTGGACCTCTGTGGTTGTGCTGTGGGGTTCCTGCTTTTTCAGTAGACCTGCTAGGTTAGCTCAGGAGGTAGTGTGTCTGGCTGTGCTCCAGCCCTCCTTGTACCTTCTCTGCCATCTCTCTCTCCCACTTTTGTGGTTCCAGTGACATGCTGAGATGAAGGGCCACAGTAATTTTTCATGTATTCCCAGCAGGATTTGCACCTGCATGCTTACACTTGACCTGCTGAGAGACAGAGCAGGAAACTTACTGAATCTCTTGAGCTCTGGGAGCTGGTACAGATGGTCGTGAGTAAAAGATTTGAGCTGGAAATTCATGTACACATCTGTGCAAACAGATGCACAGCTGCCTGTACAGATTTAGCAGACAGCTCAGTGTCCTTTGCTTAAAATGTATGTATCCTGCTTGCCCTCAGACAAGATGATGAGTGTGTCTGTTAGGTTGCCATGAAAATCAAGGCATTAGAGTCAGTGGCACTTGGGTTTCCCTATCCCTTTGCAGTCTCTGATGCTCCGCCTCTTACTGGGGTGCAAGTAATGACCCCAGATAATGCAGGAGCTGAGAAAGATCCATGTGGGCTGGCTTCTTTCTTGACTTTGCAGGCAGGGAGCTGTTTTTTCCTGCCAATATAGAAAAGGTACTTGTTTTGTGAAGGGTGAGTACCTGTTTGGGTTGTCGAGCAATTGCAGGAACTTCGTGTCCTTTACAGTCATCTTTTGTGTTTTGTTTTTTTTAATGAGGTGTGAAGATAATTTTGCTGTTTTGGACCTGTCTTCCTAACTCCACAGCACAAGCCAAAAACTTGGGAGTCTTGTTTTTTTCACAAGACCTTCCCAGATAGGAACTATGAGTCTTTTTTACACCGTTGTGTAAAAAGTGGGAAGAGTAATTCTAGTACAGGGCAAAGGCACTAGGAAGCCGTTTCAAACTCTCCTTCCTTTCTTCGACCCTCAGAGCAAATGATTGTTATTTAAAAGTGGATACTTTGAATTATGCCTGGTTATAAATTCTGAACTAATTATCCACCCCTTGTTACTTACCTTGCTTAGATGTTTTGCCAAACCACAAAAGCATGTCGTAATGAGACCTTAGTCCTTGCTTTTCCCCACCTGACTGCTAAGCTGAATGTGGCATTAAATAATATTTCTGGAAAATTACAAGATTGGGTGTGTTACAGGGACATGATAGCTGTGAGTCCCTTGCAGTGCAGGCTACCTTGGGAAAGGCAGCTCAATCTCATTCTTGCCTACAGGCAAAGGACCTGCCCTTGGAAAAAAATTCAAAGTAGAGAGAGAGAGATCAGTGGAGGCACAGTAACTAGACTGTTATCTTGTGGATTGTGTCTTGTTTGATGGGAATTTGTTAAATCACTGAACAGGAATCAAGGCTGCAGGGGAGAATTACAGACTGCTGTGCTTTTTTTTTTTTTTTTTTTCCCCCTAGAAAAGCCTCAGAGGCAGAGGGGAAAAGGGAAGTTGTTTGGCTTAAGTCTTGTCCATGCTGGGCTTTCTGAATGGGTTTGCAGCCTGAAGGGATCTCTTACTCATCGAACCTGGCTGTGCTTTTGCCTTGCAGTGAGTCCTGTGAGATGTGGGAGCCCAAGGTACAGAGAAGCACTTGCACTCCAGAAAGTTTGGGTTCATATTGCCTCAGACCCAAATGGTTGAGGATGAGCAAGGGAGGGAACAGGCACAGTCAAGCTTTTTGGTGGGACTTGTCAAACCAGGAGGATGCGTCTGTCTTTTGGCTTGTGCTAGCTCAACGGTGCTTTCAGGACTCTGGTTACCCGCTGCTCCATGCAGCGCTGCTCCATGCAGCTGCCACTGAAGGTGCGTAGTTTGCTTCCATTGCAGGGAGCTGTACAAGACCCAGTGGGTTGTCCTTCCCTGCCCTAGCCATCATGTTGATCAAGGGAAGGATTTATTTCTGAGCTCTGTGTTGGTGAGTCTTGTCAGGGAGCTGTGGAGGCAATCTCCAAGCAACTGCATTTTCCACTGTGCCTGGGCTTTGGGCAAAAGATCTGCTTGACTTTGATAGCTGTCAACTTGTCTCTGCCAGAAGAAATGATACAGCATCTCTGTCTCGCACTCCAGTGATTCCCACTCTCCTGAATTCCACCTGTCATGGTTTAGGTGCAGCTGGCAATAAAACACCACGCAGCCACTCACTCACTCCTCCCTCGCGGTGGGATGCGGAGCACAGAAATAAAACAAAAAAAGGCTTGTGGGTCAAGACGAGGCCAGGAAGACATCACTCACCAATTACGGTCATGCGCAAAACAGACTCAACATGGGAAGAAAAAATTAGTTTAATTTCTTACCAGTCAAATCAGAGTAGGATTATGAGAAATAAACCCAGATCTTATGAAGATGTTTTTAACACCTTCTTGCCAGACTCAGTTTTGCTCTCCATTTCTCTACTTCCTCCCACCGAGCAGCACAGGGGGTTGAGGAATGGGGTTTGTGGTCAGTTCATCACACATTGTTTCTGCCACTTCTTCCTCCTCAGGAGGAGGACTCCTCATACTCCCCCCCTGCTCCAGCGAGGGGTCCCTCCCATAGGAGACAGTCCTCCACAAGCTTCTCATATGAGTCCTTTCCATGGGCTGCAATTCTGCATGAGCTGCTTTCCAGCGTGGGTCCTTTCCACAGGGTGCAATCTTTCAGGAGCAGACTGCTCCAGTACAGGCTTCTCTGAGTCATAGCCTTCTCTGCACACAGTCACTTGCTCTGGTGTGGGGTCCTCCATGGACTGCAGGTGGGCATTTGCCCCACCATTAATCTCCATATGCTGCCCTGCAGAGGAATCTCTGCTCCAGCGCACCTCCACCTCTCCAACGACCTTGGTGTCCAAATAGTTGCTTCTCTCACATTCCACTCCTCTTCTCCACTGCAGGTTTTTAGCATTTTCTTTTTTTCCCCTTCTTAATTGTTATCGCAGAGGTGCTCCCACCATTGCTGATTGGCTCAGCCTTGGCCAGAGGCCAGTCTGACTTGGAGCCGGGGGAGCTTCTAGCAGCTTTGCACAGGAGCCACTCCTGTAGCCCCTCTCCTGCTACCAAAACTCCACCACACAAACCCAAAACCCCACCCTAGCAGCAATCCAAGGCAGCCTAGCAGATCATTTTTGTTGTGTCCAAACAATCACCATGTTGTTTGTGCCTAGCTTTCCAATGATGAGGAGATCCACAATGTGGGCACGTCACTGACCTTTGGCTTTGGGACCTTGGCATGCTGGATCCAGTCTGCCCTCACCCTCAAGATCAACATGAAGAATGAGGGACGGAAAGTTGGGATTCCACGAGTCACGCTGTCAGCCAGCATCACCCTCTGTGTGGTGCTCTGTATCCTTTTGTCCCACTCCCTGGGTATCATACGTGTCCGACAGTCTCTGCAGCAGGGAACTCCGGCTTTTCTCACAGGACATCAAAGCGTTTAGGAATGCTACTCAGCTTGTCTTCACGGCATGATACTATGACTGGCTTATTTTGCTGCTTGTGTTTTAGCAGGATGCACGGCTTCACAGATGGGCTCGCTTCCTTCAGAAATGTTTTTAAAAATTCTTAGTGGCATCCAAAGTGGTTGCAATATTGAACATTATCTGTGCGATTTAATGGCACCACTGCTTACCTACATAGTAACATCTAAGATTATGAAAAAATACTGAGATAAAAATTCTTGGGAGAACAAAGGACCAAGGGAAGAAATCAGGTTTCTGAGGATGAGAAAATTTTGATGTGTTTTTTTAAAAGCTCCAGGATGCTACATCCAGCTCTGCCTTTTAAGGTAGTTATCACAGTCAAGAGCTGCTGGGTCATGTGGACCTCAGGTAAGACCAGGTGTTTTACAAATGTTTTACAAGTGTTGTGGGGTCCGTGATCACTCAGACTGGGTGCACATGTGGCTTTCTCTCCGCTTTGAACCTGTCAGCTCCAGCCCTTCTGTTTGCACCGGCACTCTTGTGCCCTGGGTGTTTGTTTAGAGTGGATACATTCACTGCATAGCTGCATCAGTGTTAGTGCTAGGAGGAGTAAATGGCCACGAATAGGTTAATACTCTTCCTCAGGAAACAGCCTGTTCTTAAAACAATTCCTTAGTAACTTGACTTGTTTTTCAGACAGTGTCCAGAGGAATAGCAGAGTCGTGGGAAGATATACTGTTAGTAACCTCTTAAGCTTCCTTGAAGAAATTTGTAGCTGAGCATTGCGTGTTGGTGTACGTAACATGGGGCAGGGCTGCATGCGAGGAGCTAGGCTGGGCTCCTGCTGTGCTGCCACCTTTGGAGGTTTCAGCCAAGCTGGGAGCAGGAGCAGCGGAGTAAGCCAGGGCATAGTTACTCCTGTGCTGACACGCTGGGTGCTCCCAGTCCAGCCCTCCCCAGACGGCTGCTTGGCACCGAAGGCCTTGGGCCCTCTGTGGAGCAGGGCAGGCTGAGGCAGGAGTCCCATTCCTCCCCTCCCCGCTTGGCGCTGGCTCCCCATCCCATGCCGCTTCTGCATAACCCTTGTACTACAAGGAAAGTAGAAGATCCTTAAAGCCAGACACAGAATGCTGTTTGCTGAAATGAAGCTTTGGATGCTTGCACTAAGCCGAAGATGAGAAGTCTCTGATTACCTGCTTTGTGCTGTTGAACATGGCAGAGGCTGCTTATTTGTTTTACTTGCATTTTTCAAGTGCAGATGAAATCCTGAGAGACAGGGGAGCCAGCAGCTTTAGAGATGTGCATTGGTCTAGGGCAGGTCCTCAGCTCAGGAAGGTGTCCTCTGCTTTAGAGGAGCTGAGAATTGCTTTTATGGAGTACTCCAACATAACATGAGACATAGCACTGAGACGCGGATGCCAGGCAGTTTATGGTCCAATCACACAGGTACAGGAGCCTGGAGGACAGTTTCTGGCTCTGACGGAATTCTTTTTCCTTTCAGTATAACATGCCATACTCTGTAGACTGATGCTTCTGTGTTCCACAAAAACACATGATTTTGCAGGTGATCTGAAGACAATGAAAGATTGCACCGTGTAGGCTGAAAGGTGTTCCCACTGCCTACGATGCAGAGATCTGATCCAGTTCCTGCTGGGAGGCTCCTGGCAGGTAGGGGCCCATCGCCAGATTGCCAGCTTGCTGGCTCTGTCCCTGGCGAGTTGGATGTTTAAGCAGGTCATTGACTTCTCTGTGCCTGAGTCTTTCCCTCTGTAAAGGTTAATCAGTGTGCACTGGGATCAAGGAGCCCTGCTCTGTCTAGGAGAGCTGCTGCGCTCTGGGGGCATTGCTGGACCCCTGACATTCTTTCCATCTGTGGCACCACATTCACGCTGTCCTGATGGTGGCTGGCTGGGTTGACTGACTGTCATCTGGGTCACTTTGTTAAGATTTTATTGTCTTCTCATTTGGCTTTCTCTCATCCTGGTCAGTGTCTCCAGTCCAACTAGTTCTCCTTGACTTCACTCTTCCAGATTTCATCCTCATGGCGCAGGGCATTCACATGCATGCCTCCAGGATCCAGTGGGGCCTGGTCATGTGCTTCCTGTGTTACTTCGGCAGCTTTGCAGTGGAGTTCAGGCACTACAGATTTGAGATCGTTTGCTCTGAGATCCAGGAAAACTTCCTGAGCTTTTCTGAAAGTTTATCGGAAGCCTCCGAGTACCAGACAGATCAGGTGTAACCTGTGCTCTGGCAGGGGGGAGGGGGAGCAGGTGTGGTCTCTTGGGTTAAACATGACCTCATTTAAACTTTTTTGATGAGTTTGTTTTCATGTGCAATCATGATCATGTTGCCAAAGGGCTCTGAGGGTGTCTGTCTTATTAAGAGCCGAACAAAAACTGCTGGAAGAGGAATGGATCCTTCCTAGCGGCAGCATGAGAGAGCACAAGCTGTTTTAATTTGTGCTACCACTGACTTTCTAAGCGGCTCTGTCACGATCCTGTTGATCATTCAACAGCCAGTCCTTGCGATGCTCCTCCAAGACAGGCACTCCTCAGCTTGTCCTGCAGAGGAGATGAAGGAAAATGGCTTCTCAGGGCACCAAGAGTCTTCAGGAGTCGCTGGTTCCCGATTCTCCAGACTACATCTCTTCCTGTCTTTTTTGTCTTCTTTGCTGCCAAACTGTTACAACTTGGTAGGGTGAGAAGGAGCAACTGTTTCTTCTGGACTTGGAATCAGGCGATGTAAGATCCCAAGTGACTGGCTTTTATGGTAAGCAGGAGGGTATTTCTTCCAGCCTGGAAAGCAGCCGGTGATAAAGCCGGGTTTGTGACAAACTGTGCTGCGATCAGGAGAAATTGGCTGATGCTGCCTTGTGGCTGGACAGACCATCCTCAGGCCAGAAGAGACAGCACAGCGGGTGCTGCGCGTAGCACTGTGATCGGACTCAGCAGTGGCGACTGGCAGAAGCAAGGTGCCGAGTTAAGACGGGAATATGTGTGTGCTCTGAAGACGACCCAGAAAAGGCTGCTCTTTGTAAGTGTTTAGTGCTTCCACTACATGTCATGGGTAATATTTCAGAAGATTTTTTTGCTCACTGAGGGGGAAAACATTGTGTTAGAGACACTGGCCTTGCCTGCAGTGAGAACAGAAGCACTGCAAGTGGTTCTAGGCACAGGGTTTGGTTTCCTTGTGCATTCAGAAGTCAAACTTCAGACACACTGACACTAGCCCTGGAAGACCCCTCGGTGTGGCCGGCTGTCCTGAATGGAGTCTGCCACAGGTTTAAGCAGCTTCCAAGATGCAGGGAAGCAGTTCTGCCCTGGAGATTGAGTGATGTGGCCTGAGGGATGGAAGTGCAGGAAGGGAACAGCAAGACCAGAAGGGCTTCTCCCTCCCTGAAGGGAGATTTTCAAACAGAAGGTCTCTTTTTAAAGAAAAAGGAGGAGCTCAAAGGCCATGTTTGAAAGCCTGATTTTGGGAAGGCTGCTGTATTGGCTGGGCAGGCAAGTAATGGGAGTTGCTTCTCATGAACGTGGCTCTTGTTTTCCTCCAGGAGTAAGGTTCAGCTTAGGTTTGCATCTTGTCTGAGCTGCAGAAAAATAAGCAGAAACTAAAAAGGTGGCAAAAGGTATCTGAAGGGGAACTTGTGCACACCATGGCATTTCTGATAGAGAGGGAAAAGGCCAAAGGGCATTCAGTCTCCTGTAAATGACAGCAAGCTCTCCTCAAAGGAGAAACAGTTGAGAAAAACTTCTCTCAATACTAGTGTAAGTAGAAAGCTTTCAGCCAGCCCTTTATCTTGTAGGGGCCAAAATTTATCAGGCAGCTGTGTTATAAATCCAGAGCATCTGCAGCCACCAGGAAGTTATCACTGGACTGCTGAAGGCCCCCTCCTTCGTAGCTGTGTCATTAGTGGAAAGCTTTCCTGGAGGGGCGTGCTGAGCGTTGCCCAAGGGCGCAGCAGCATAAGGCACAGGGCTCCCCAGGGTGGCCCAAGGGCACAGCAGCGTAAGGCGCAGAGCTCGCCAGCAGCCCATCCAGAGAGCTCCTCCTGGGCGAGGGCAGGAGGAGGCAGCCTGGAAAAGATGCAGGTGGGGATCCTCTTACACAGGCAGATACTCAATGCATATGGAGCACAAAACAACTATTTGTTTGAAGGGTGTTTATTATTGTAAATAGTCCACAGTGACTTTTTTTTTAATCAATTCATACTTTGAGTTTATCATTTTATATTTTGTAATTTTATCAAAGGAAAAAGATGATGACATTTGTGGTGTGTGGGTTTTTTTTTCCTTTCTCTCCCTTTCCTATATACAATCCAAACTGAACTTGAGGTTTTTGGTGATAACTGTACATTTCTTAGAGTATTTCTAACAGCACATTTCAGTACAACTAAATGACAACTGATACACACTGAAACATGACAACTAAATAAAGTGCTTTTACGGAGAAAGTTTTATTTTTGTTCCCTACTTCATGCATAGCTTTCTGATGGCAAGTGCAAAACAAAAGGGGAGTATTACAGTGTCACGATTAAAATTAACATTTAATGAAGCCAGGGCCTATTCTGCCATACAGATACACATATTCTAACAGTGCTAATTAGCAGGCTTTTTCTAGAAGGGTTACACTCATTACACAGCCCAGAAAGGCATCCAGACAAGGTGCCTCACAGCTTCACCTGCTATCATCAGTTCTAGAAGGGCAATGCTGACATGGTGTGGTTTCCTCTCAGAATGCCTCTCTTGCTTGTTCTGTACACAGCAGCCTCCCTCAGGGACGGCGGTAGGTGTAGACCAGAACTCAACAAGGCAACACGCATGTTAGTATTCCATTTCAGCCATCTGCGAGCACAGGCTTAAGTGTAACTGCACAGAAATGACTAAGTAGCAAGTGACGCCCATGCACAAAGGGCCAGCAGCAGGGAACTGGGCTTTCAGACTGCCTCTGCTTGCACTATTGCTAGGTGTAACCTAGCTGTGGCTCACAGCCCCACTGAGCCCCTACTGAAAAATACAGGGAGGTAATACAGCTTCCTTGGCAGGACAGGGTTGTCTGCCTTAAAGAAAAGCCCAGGGAGGGGGAAATCAGGAAAACAGTGTTCACAAGTTTAAAAAAAAGATATTTGCTTTTAGGTGCTGGGATCACTGGTGATAGATGGGAAGGCTTAAATATAGGGATGGAGTGAACACAATGAAAACAAAGTTGTATTTTTATTCACTACATTAGGAAAAGCTCCATGACTATCTGATGTAAACTGGCACAATTTAGATAGGTTGGGTGGAAAGGTCAGGGTTTAAATTCTCATTACATGCAGCAGGATGTGTTCCTCAGAACAGTGCTTCGTCAAGGTTTGCTCACAGCTGACCAGTGCTATGAATGTGTGACAGGGTGATGTTGGCTACTGAGAAGGAGCTCCATGGGTTAGTGCTAAGCGAGATACCTCAGAAACGTAGTCAAGCTGATTGGTGTTCAGCCAGTTGGAACCCGCAGCCCAGCACCACGATGCAGCAGTGCGGTGGGTCTAGATATTAATTTTTAAAGCTGTATTCATATATACTCCATTCTGGTAGGCTAGCTGTGTAGCACTATGCAGCTTTCATATGCAAACTGCAGTGTTTTATACCTAGACCCACTATGGATATAACCAAGATTTAAGCTGTTCTGGTTTGAAGAGCTTGCCTGCAGCAAGGGCTGACTTTCCGTGGCAGCCCAAACCTGCTGTAGTACAACCCCCATTTGGAATTTTCCTTTGGGCATCCCAACCCCCCTGACTGTGAAAGTTTTGTCTTAACCAGCAAGCCCATCTGAAGGGAGAAGCTCATATACCCTCATGGTCCCCGGAGGAACATACACCTTGTTTGCTGACTGTGTATAAAAATGACAGAGCTCATGGTGGGACATCTCAGCACTATGTTTCAGTGGGTGAATCTGAAGGAAGCATCCCCTGAGGTAACTGCTAGCTGGGAAAGGAGAGGAACATCAGGGCTTATGGGTGCTGCTCCTCACCCTGCTCCCAGCTCCATCTAGCTGCTGCAGGCCTCTGTCCTACAGCACAAGGGATCCCACACCCTATTTTCCATCCACACCTGCTAGCAGTGGTAGTTGTGGGTCCAAGACATGATATGGGTTTGGTCTTAAATTCTGATTATGGAAAAAATTACCTAACATTACACAAGGACAGTTCAGGTGAAGCACAGTCTTTGTGTGTGCACTACTTTCCCTAAGTGGAGGAAGGCAGGAAAAGTTCAGTGAAAGATGAGATGAGGCTGTAATACGATTTCTCATCATCCGTCAGTCCTGCATTTCCTGGTCTGGTCACCACAGCCACATGAGTATCTGCTTCCTCGGCTGCGTTGGCTTCTAAAACAAACAGAGGAGGGGTAGAGTAGAGATGACCTGTACTTACCAACCTCTCCACATGAGTGTCTTTAAGGCTCGAAGATGCCCCGAAACACTGAAGTGTTTTTAAAAGTTGAGACTGAGAGCAGCATTTGCACATAGCACTGCAGGGCTCCAGAGCAGCACTGGCTCCTGGCGGCCCTGCTGTAGATGACTGTAGCTGCCATATAATGGGAGCGGACTGGAGCTGGCTGCCTCACCATCTCCTCCCCTCTCCCTGCTGACAGCTGTCCAAAGCACCATGCAGGCAGCACTCAGCAGCAGCTAGATTTCTGTCACGAAGAAGATGGGCTGTCGTCCGGCTGTGATGTTAACGAGTCCAGCACCCTGCATTGGGAGTCACTTAGAAGCTTCCTTTGCCCCCCTAGCATAGCAAGAGGCCACAGGATGATACAAGGAAAAGCAGGTAACTGCGAGCTCCCAGCAGCTCTGCTGCCAGGGCTGGGGAAGAGGTAAGGGCTAACTCCTGGGGACTGAGCTGGGATCACAAGCCAGTGTCATTTCTGCCAGAAAGATGTTTCCAGCAAAGACAGGAAATTAAATTAGCTTCCTGAGCCTGACTTTCCAGGGGTGAAGTCTTGGTGACCAAGAGCAATGTTTTCCTGCTGCTGAACGCAACCTAATGCTAAGTGGTACAAAGAACCAGCCACCACGTATGCCACATAGCAGCACAGCAGACATAGTCTGTTCCCCCGAGCACGGGTCACAAAAACGACTCTGTAAATGGAGCATGCCAGCTACTCCACGCCACTTTAACAGTCTCTCCTTCCTTGATGGTGCAAGGGCAGGTTTTCTACTTGACTTATTTTCCCTCATTGCAGCGCTGCTCAAGGTATCTTACTGCTGCGTGAGAGCCTGGAAGCAGCATGGCAGCAGCTAGGCGGATGCCACAGAAGCAAGGTGATCTGCAGCATTTCTGGGGTGCTTGTGACAAGTCAGCAGCATGCATTTAAAAAGCACCTGCCTCCTTCACCCATATGAAAGCCAGCAGGACTGGCAGACCACCCACCTCGAGGGACATCTGTCAGGAAGAGGATATTGTTGGTGGCACACCCAATACTGGCAGCAATCTTTCTGTAGCTCTCACTTTCTACCTTGGGGCCTATTTTGGTATCAAAGTGGCCATCAAAGAGCTGAAAGAGAAAGAAAAGCAAAGGCAGTTGCTGAGTGCCACCTGAAGAGCAGGGCTCCTGAGCAAGACATCCCCTTTCCTTCCCATCGCAGTAACAGCGGCTCACTGGCTGAGCTTAACTCCCCCGGATCAAACCCACTGCCCCACCTTCCTGACTCAGATTCTATTCATGAAGCATTATAGCAAAGGCAGTTGTGGGAAGCAAGTACTCTGCTGAGGAAGAAGCTGTAAGGAAGGTGATAAAGTTATCTACCTCTAGGATATCACCTTCTGTAGAGTATCCAAACAGAAGCTTCTGGGCTTCAATGCTGCCCGAGGAGTAGATATAGACCTTCATCCCTGCTTCTCGCCACTTTCGGATGGCTGGGACCACATCCTCGAAGATTCTGGAGCAAAACAGGACAGCAGGTAAGGGCAAACTCAGAGGCACCTGCAGGGTGCTAGCACTGTGACAACTTCATTTTCAATCTGCCCAGGGCTTCTGCAACCTATTTCAGCAGCAGGCGATATATTCCTAGGTCCAGCCTAAGGAGCAGCTCAGTGACTGCTTCGCTGACAACAGCTCTGATGAGCTCAGCAGGAAATT
>NW_010426090.1:0-6261 GCF_000710305.1 Buceros rhinoceros silvestris | reverse complement strand
AGGAATTTCTCCAGCCCCTTCAGTTTGGAGAGGGGAGGAAAGGTTGGGGAAAATGTCATCCTGGCACTATTCTCTGTGAAGGAGGAATAAGGGGAGGACAGAGAAGACATGCTCTTGCATCCTGAATCCCGCCTGCCTTACAAGCTACAAAGGTTCCCCTGTTGGTAAGAGCTATGGCTATAAGTGCATCCATATGGGGCAACCCCATCTCACAGGTTCAGGCTGTGACCATGCCTAAGGAGGAGCTGAGAGGAGATTGCTGCTGCAGGAGCTAAATGAGCGGCACTGTATGTAACTGTTTGAAGCCAGACAACTTGGGAAAGGCGTGTCCCCTAAGGGACTCAGGTCAGTGATTTGATATCAAATCACAGACAGATACTCTACTCAGTGATTTGGTCAGGCTGTACAGTAGCACCCACAGGCCAGATGTGTCCTTGGCTTAACTGCACCCCAGAGGGTGAACCAACTCCCATCCACTAGGCAGCATCATCTCTCCCCTTATTTTTCTGGCCTTGCAGAGTTCTGGGAAGGCAAACTATCAGCCTAGCAGTGGGCTGACGAGTCTCAAAATGTGAGCTATAGCTAACTGCTGGGTAGCAGCCAAGTGAAGTCAAGGCCAGCAGCAGGGAGCAAAGCTGTGTGCGAGGGAAGGAGAACCAAAGCCAAGGCAACTGTTGCATATCTGCTAATGGACGTCTGTGAGTTCCTTCATACCCTTCTCATTTATTCCACAAGACCTCTCCAGTGCTGCACTTACGTGTATGCAAAAGCTGTTTGTATGCAGAGGACACATGACACATAAGGAGTAGCCTGGCTTAAGCCACAACTGAACATAAATGTACTGACTTCTCCAAGGTAGTAATCCTCCTTGCATTTGTACATGGGGCTGTTTCCAAGAACAGCTTAGGCAGGTATTCTGCTAACAGACATCTGGGAAAGATGCACCCTGTACTGCCGCAGGGAAAGGAGCACACAGTTACTCACATACACAATTACTCACTCTCCTTTCATGTGCCCAGTTGCATAGGCGGCCCTCCACATGTGACCCTGCAGCTGCTTCAGTGCTGTGGTCTTCCTGTCCAGAGACATCTGCCACTGCACGTTGTCTACGACTGCCTGGATGACCCGCTCCAGCTCCTCTTCCCCACTTCCACTCTCCAAGGGGATCGGCACAGCCCCGTCCAGGCTGCAGTCCTCCTGAGCCTGGAAATCATCCGTGATAAAGAGGTGAGGGAAGAGGTGGAGTGGTCTCAACATCCCAGTCTAGGAAAGGCGCCTAACACCTGCATCAGTGCACCGCTGTACAGGACACAGCTTGAACTGCTCTTCACATGAATGCTTCTGAATGCTTTTCTCAATAGGAAATTCAGACTTCGGTAGTGTCTAGAAACACTTGCTTGGATTGTACTTTCCAAACCCAACAATTGGCACTAGAGTAGCTATACTCCAATGAGAATTACTGAAATTACTGAAATTATGGCAAAGAAGCAAATGAATCTGTTGGCTTCAGACAGGTCTCAAAATCGGTGCTATGTCCCCGTACAGAGGCAGGATATGTTGCCCTGTGCAGGACAAGTACTCTGCCATGTACATAAAAGTACTGTCCATGCTGCTTCCCAAACAAATGCCTGGAAGCTGCTGGCAGCGGATTCAGCAAGAGAAGGGCATAGTGCAGGCACGAAGCTGAAAAGCTGGAGTTTGATGCCTGCTCAGAGGCTGTGAAGACCCGTGAGGGAAGCAGCTGAGTTGCTGCCTATCATGCACAGGCCCTTCCCTGAGCACAACCTCAGGCTCTGGGTGACGGATAATCAGCCCACTGAGGCAACCAGCCTCTGTGGGGAGCAAAGAGAGGTATGGGCTTGTGTTGGGTGACTGGGGGAGTCCAAGCAAACTGAAATCTTAGGCATGCCATGAAAACCTGGAGAGACATGGTGTAGCTCCATTACTTAACCTGTTTCCTTAGAAGTCTGATGTCCCGCTGGCACTCCTCCTCCTCCCAGTGAGCGTGCAGATACTCCTTCAGATTGTCTTTGATGTAAGGGAACAAGGTTTCCTGGCAGCACACATAAAAACAGACAGCCTCTTTAACCTGGTAGAGGTAAGGCTGACTTGCTTTTCAAGCAACCATTTGCACATGCTGGTGTTTATGGTTATTTCCCCTGCTGAAGCTTCTCCTACAAGCTGCAGCTTGTGGAACTGCCTGCCAAGGGTGTCTACCTGATCACAGGCCAGAGCCAACCTTGGGCCAAGATTAGGGCAGGTGGACTTTTTGCACAAATGCCTGTGTAGCTGCAACTTTTAAATCCCAGGATGGAAAGGTGGGTGATAACTTTTCTTGGGCTTGCCTAAGAAAGTATCATATGGCAGACATGACCCCTATCAGCCGAGAAGTATAGGCCTGACTGTGTAGGTACTCCGAACTGACACATTATACTACTCTATTTTCAGTGGGGTTCTTGTCCTAATGAAGATCTTGTGGTTTAACCCCAGCTGGCAACTAAGCACCACACAGCTGTTCACTGACTCCCACCAGGTGGGATAGAGGAGACAGTAAGAACGGTAGAAGTGAGGAAACTCATGGGTAGAGATAAAGACAGTTTAATAGGTAAAGCAAAAGCTGCGCACACAATCCCAGCAAAACAAGGAATTCATGCACCACTCGCCATGGGCAGGCAGGTGTTCAGCCACCTCCAGGAAAGCAGCGCTCCAGCACGCCTAACGGTGATGTGGGAAGACAAATACCACTGCTCTGAGCATCATCCCTTCCTTCTTCCCCCAGCTCTTATTGCTGAGCATGACATCATATGGTATGGAATATCCCCTTGGGAATTTCAGTTGGGGTCAGCTGTCCCGGCTGTATCCGCTCTCAACTTCTTGTGCACCCCCAGCCTGCTGCTTGGTGGGGTGATGTGAGGAGCAGAAAAGGCCTTGTCTCGGTGTAAGCACTGCTCAGCAATAACTAAAACACCCCTGTACTATCAACACTGCTTCCAGCACAAATCCAAAACATAGCTCACACTAGCTGCTATGAAGAAAATTAACTCCATCCCAGCCAAAACCAGCACATCTCTAATTCTTACCAGAGTGGCCCTTTCTAAAAAGAAAAAGTCTAGTCCAATGACACCGAGCTTCATAGGACAGTCTTGCAAATGAAATGACTATGGGTTAGGAAAAAGCACCACAGGAGAATTACAAACCTTCTGAGAGATCCTAAGGGCAACAAGAAATAATTACAAATCACCTTCATTAGGGGTGTCTCACAACTGAGAAGCCACAAACAGCCACCACCACATCACCTCTGAGCGCAGGAAGAGCCTCAGGACAAGAAGAGCAGGGAGCTCTTTCCTTTGGGCACAGATCTGAGCTTTTCTTAACTGAGAAAAATTTGGGATGGGGAGGAAATGGGAGGAAACTAACCTGAGCTCACCGCTCCTCAAAAAATGGCCAGTGATATTTTTCTCCGCACTGTATGTCACCTTTAACTTGTTACTGAATTAAGAAAATGGTGGTCCTGAGAACATGACGTGGGGGTGGAACTGCAGGATTTGCTATTTCAATGTTGCTTTTTCCACATTGTGTATTTTTAAAACAATGTAAAATTAGGGGAAAGGAAAATCTCCCAAATACCTAGAAAATTACCACAAACTTGTCTAGGAAAATAAACAGCCTTGTAACACCCCCAGTTACTCCCTCATTTCCTGTATTTGAGCTTAGCTGCTTTCAAACTATCTTTTAAATCATGGAGGAAATGAAAGAGTATCCACAGAGAAATGCAATGACCCGCTGACTTGATTTAGCTTCCCTTACAACTTCGATTGTGACCCCTACAAAAGGTCCCAATTGCTTTCCAAAAGAGGTTTCCTGTGCTCTTGTGCTGGCAAAGAAAAACTTCCAAACAGGCTCTGAAAGCACAGTGTATTCTGTGATTCAGTGAACTGTAAAAGGGGAAAAGCCTTGGCCCACTGGCAAATGCAGCAGGCTGTGGTCCGAGAATAAACGTCAATGTGACAGCTGAAGTGGTGGACAGCCAGTGGGCTAGACAGTTTATGGATGTCAGGAGCAATTCCAGGCAATGATGTACTAAGTTTAAAAGGTCATGAGTTTGTGTGGACAAAAGACTCCGTGCAACCTGCAAGGAAATGCCTCCATCTCTGAGACATCAGCTATCAGCAAAAGTTGGTGGCTGCAAACTCTTGAATAGGTTTAACTGGGGCTGCTAATGACCTTCTTAAGTTCACTTGCCTCTCTTTTTTCTTGGCTAGGAGGAGTCCTGAGCTTGTCTGTGTACAGCTCCCATCACTCTGCCCGTCTCCCATGATGGCCAGGGAGATGGGTGCGATCGTGCCACTGCACTGCCAGATGGCTGGGCTCCTTGGAAATGTCCAGCCCTATAATGTGGCTGCCCCAACACAGCTTGGCAGGATGGAGAAAGAAACATCAGCAAAAACAGCGTGACAGCAATGTTACACGCAGTATAGAAAGGGTACTATTTTTATCATCAGAAGACGCCCACACAGCACGCTGTAATTAGTGTTTGTAGGATTTCACGCAACCAGGGTCAATTCTCTTCTCAATGTCCATGCAAACTGTCATAAAGTTTAGTAACGCTCTGCTCTTTTACAGGGAATATGGCAAATCCCAGGGAATATAATTTATCAGATTACATCTCTCCCCTGCCATCTACTTTTCTCTGCCAGGGTGGACCCAGCAGAAGAGAAAACTTGGTGACTTCTAACTAAAAGCAATCAAATATTCTCTTCTCTGGTATCTTTCCTTAATCCTTGCTCATTCTATTTCCTTATTTTACATATTCAATAATTCTAATACTAAAGAAAGGATTAAACAAAATTATTTTATCAAAGAATAAAATACCTGCAGAACCAGCAGTGGTTCTCTTTTAAAGAGAAATAGAAATAACACAGGTTAACTGAATGTCCAGGTGGAATAACTTGTTTCAACCATTTTCAAGACTTCCAGCAAACTGAGTTTCACTGAGAACCTTAAGTCATTTGGCCTCCCTGCAACAGAAGGACGTTGGGTAGGAAACTCTCAGTGTATCACATGCTATCTGCATGACAGCAAAACAGATTCGAGGTAAATAGAGCGAAGTTTGTTGGTCTGTGAGATGTTTAGTAAGAAACCTGAGCTATTCAAAGGGTTTAAATTGAAAGCTATTGAGGGGAAGGAGCAGCTGTAATGCCGTCTACAACTGAAGGTTCTTCAAGATCACTGGAAGAACACGGACAAGAAAGATGTAGATCATGTTGTTCATGTGTTCAACTGTGTTAGCAGAAACACCTAGAAAGCCTGGCAAGAGCCTTCACCCTTCCAGACATCATGTGGATCACAATGCAAAAAAAAAAAATCACCAGAAGTTATAATGTCTCATGGAGAAATATAGGTTAATGGCAGAAGGAGGGATGATTCTGTTTGGTATCTTAAATACAAGCTCCCTCCTGTGAAGCACATGAGCCTGGTTAAGGACCAAGACTTGGAGAGGAGGGACCCACAGCAGTTTAAGAAACGCAAATTTTAATGGCATATTTACAGCACTTGTCCCGATGCCTCCTGCCGGCCTCACAGACTTCCCAGTCCCTAGCTCCTGCACCTAAACCAACATTTTCAGTACTCTTAAGCCTTCTCCTAGGCGAGGAAAGCCACTCGTTCCCTCTTAGTACAAATCTCATCAAACACACTTCCCGTGCTCTCTGTGCTATCCCTGTCCGTACTGCTTCTGTGCATGCCGAAGGACACACATCTCTGGTGACACTGCAGGCATCTGACTGTATCACCCTTCCGAAGGGAAAATGCGCCGAATAACCCCGAGATAGTATTTCTGGCTCCCTGCAAACTCGGGTGAGGAACTGCAGCTCCAGCCAGCTGAGCAACAGTGGTGCTTTTCCACAACCACACTGCGGACGCTCCAAATGCCTTCGATCCGTGACAGAAATCATTTACCGAACTGCCTCGGATCTGAATAGTTCCCTGTTCTCCTGTCCACGAGAGGCACTCGACTGGTAAAACGAGACGAATTTTCTCGTGAAAACACAGAAAACGTGTCACGGTTCTACGTTCCTGGAGGAAATTCAGGCCCGCCCTCCGGAGGACTGCGCCCTCGAGGCGCTTCCCCCCGCCCGGTGAGGCCGTGCCAGCGAACAGGACTTGCAGTCACAAATCCGGCCGGCGCAGCGTGCCCCCGTCCCGCCTTCTAGGGCTGAGGCGCATTATGATAATAACGGCGATGCTAACGGAGCGACCGGC
>NW_010426089.1:7928-10768 GCF_000710305.1 Buceros rhinoceros silvestris | reverse complement strand
ATATAATATAAAATATATATGTGTGATAACCCTCCATTATTTTCTCCACTGTTAGAGACCCTTAATAGATTTTTGAAATCCACTCCAGAGAAACCTTCATTTAATCATCCACATTAGCTAGAGTAATTACAATTTTCAGTACTGACACTCCCAGACCTCCAAATAGAATTACCTTGAAGTGTTATTTGGACTGGGATCTTAGTATTCAGAAGATGCTGTGTAATTTCTGCCAAACTCCTGAGATTCGATAGCTGTAATGTCTTTTATCTGACTTCCATTTTCTTTCAATAAAGAAGCTGAAGGAGTATTTTCTTTGAGATGTGTAAATCTATCAAAATGGACGACACATGAGCGACAGAGCATTAGCACTAGTGAAAAACAGTCTGTGTGATCAAAAATCTGCTACACATTGATATTTCATGTACATTGCTTGTTACAGAAACTTATCTCAGAGTTAATAATTATTTTTGTTCATAAGCCTGAGACACTACGTTGCAACGTTCTTTAAGCTGCTGACTACAACTGTGAGGCAACAAATATGCCTTCAATATTAGAGCTTATAGGGCATGGATAGGTATCTGTGTTTTAAACGTTGGCACTGAAGCAATAATTTAATCATGATCTTTTTCACTAATGAAAATTTCACTGTTCAGTTGTTTCTAGACTGGAATATTATGATATTTAAACTGAAGAGTGTTTTGTGCTGTGGGTATTTCCAGATGGAGTGTTGTAATGCAAACTTTTGGAGTTGCCATGTCTTAGAGCAGTATCTGGAGAGTTGGGTCATTCACCACAATTAAACGGTTAATGTGAGACTGCAGGTAGGGCAGCAGCTGTAATTGTATCCTCTCAAAATCTCTGCTGCATTAGCTGGGATAAATCAGTTTTGCAGACTTCCTGTATAGCAACTTATCCACTATTAACATTTACTGCATTCTCTCCATTTTACAACTCAGTCCACATTTTATGAGATAATTAAACATCCCTTCACAATTTTTTTTTGAGACATCTAAAGGTTAGCAATAATATATCATTAAATGGCTGATCAAAGCATTGCAAATTGCCTATGGTTATCAGATCCTCTTTCCAGATGTTCAAGAGAGGCTTAGGTGACAGAATTTCTTTTCTTTTGTGGTTAACTTCCAAACTATTTTGCACTTCTGTGATTTGTTACATGGGGATTGCAATGGGGGTGACAGTCTGGGGAGGAAATCTCTGTCAAGAAGGAATGAAGATTTTCAAATGAGAGGTTCGGGTTTAGGCCATCCTTCTTGAGTAACGAAGTCGGTCAGGGGCATTGATGAGAATGACAGTGATAATTTGCCAGTACCAGTCTGATACATGTTTACATAAATTTTTATGTGCTTTAAACTAGAGGTATGTGGACAATTGCTTCCAATTTCTGCATTGTTTTCACAATTAACTTTTCATTGTCCAGCTTACCTGGAGAATATGTGTCATGAGTGAGTAGAAAACAAACACCAAATAAATTTTGGAAATGGCATGTGAGTCTGCAAGACACAGAACTGTTATTTATTTATTTATCTAGCCAGCTATATAGATATCTGGCATCTCTTAGTCTGAATGTTGCATAATCACAGCTTCAGTGTGTTATATTTTTAATGCTCAATGTTTTTGAAAATCAACGTCAAAATGGCATGAAGTAATAGAAGTTCCTAATGTAAATCTGGACAGCTTTAATTCAAATAAATATTAATATACATTAAATAAGTTTTTACAATTAAAATATTCTCTTTTTCAGACAGCTCCAAAATGTTACGAATCATTGCAGTGAAATTTATGAGGAGGACATTTGAAGATGAGCATTTTTTTCTCTCTGTTTATTCCTGTGAGCATTTATTTCGGGCTGCACAAAACCTGAATACGTGAAGTAGATGTCAAATGCATCTGAAACTATGAGGTTTAAGATTCCAGTTTGAACTTCATGCACATTTCAATTAATGATATGTTGGATTTGAATGTCTACTTTACGTTGGTTTCCATTACAACATAACATCCATGAGCAAATTTTAAGTATAAATTTTAAGCAGCTGACTGTCTCAGCCTTTTTCTTTTAAGATTCTCATAAATTCTTCAAGTGAACTCTCTGGCTAGAATTTAGGGCTGTGTGGGGGCATTGTACTGTATAACTAAAAGTAGAATAGTTGCCCACTGTTTTGAGCATCACTTTTCTTTGGGCAAATTCTAAGGTGGAGGGGAAAAAAAGAAGTATAACTAAAACAAGAACGGAAAATTTCCGTAGCTTTGTTTTTACCCTGTGATACAGTATAATCAAAGATATTTTCTGTTGGACAAGCATTACACTCCATTTTCAGTTTGCATGCTTTTGTTTGCCTCTCATGTGCAAACTGTTTCTGACAATTAGGTGTCAGAATGAGAATGGTGAAAGCTTTTGTCATTTCCGAAGTCATTGCAATAGCTATCATGTTTCATTTTAATGAACGGTGACCTTCCTGAACTTTTTGAGTACACTGTATGAGCAATAGAAAGAATTTCACATTTTCCAGCTCCGTAGCTATTGAATTGTCATGGTTCTTTACCTAGGGACTATCTCATTAAGTCTTTGCATATAATAGTCACAGTTACCACTTTATGTAACAAGAACAAAGGTTTCTACACTGTAGAAATTTAATAGTCTCCTCCAAGTACTTTTCTACAAGGTTGCATTGTTTATTGGCCAAAAAGAAAAAGAGAAAAAGAGAAAAAGAGAAAAAGAGAAAAAGAGAAAAAGAGAAAAAGAGAAAAAAAGAGAAAAAAAGAGAAGAGAAGAGAAGAGAAGAGAAGAGAAGAGAAGAGAAGAGAAGAGAAGAGAAGAGAAA
>NW_010426089.1:0-7483 GCF_000710305.1 Buceros rhinoceros silvestris | reverse complement strand
GGAAGGGAAGGGAAGGGAAGGGAAGGGAAGGGAAGGGAAGGGAAGGGAAGGGAAGGGAAGGGAAGGGAAGGGAAGGGAAGGGAAGGGAAGGGAAGGGAAGGGAAGGGAAGGGAAGGGAAGGGAAGGGAAGGGAAGGGAAGGGAAGGGAAGGGAAGGGAAGGGAAGGGAAGGGAAGGGAAGGGAAGGGAAGGGAAGGGAAGGGAAGGGAAGGGAAGGGAAGGGAAGGGAAGGGAAGGGAAGGGAAGGGAAGGGAAGAAAAGAGAATCTGTACTTAACAAAACACAAAGACACACTGGCGCTTTTTTTGTCTATTTTAAGGGAAAGGTAGCAATAAGTTCCATCTGAGAAAATTTATCACTGATGGCAATTAAACGAAATAAGCCTATTTAGAAATCATAAGATCATACTTAAATTTTACAGCATATAGAAATCCATGAATTTAAAGTGCGTTCAATGCCTTTTATAGAAAACCTAGGAACTGTATCAAGTCTTCAGCTATATCTGCTTTTAAGATAAAATCTGAACGTGAATGAAGAATGAATACACAGTGGAACTTAATTTCTAATTATTCTAAAGAAAAATAAGTCTAGTTTGGTTAAATGAAAACATTTTGAAAAAAATAGAATCAAAAGTAATGATCACTCGCCTAGAAGAAAGGGTTTGAATATTAATAAAATTGAGTTTCATTGAGATTACATATATTCAATTTAGCATTAATCAAGACTGTAAAATACTTAATTTAAAATTTTCTTTAATAGCTGCCATGTTTGTTTTGGGAAAGGAACATAATTTAATTTGTATTTAGCACAATTTTATTTTAGATGCTGCCTAGTAATATCAAAAGTTCATTCTGTTGTATTCTCAAACCTTTCATAAAGAATGTCAGGCTATGAAATTCCCAAAGCAGATCTTTTATTAGTACCCCATTATTAAATAAAGGCCTTTTTACTTTAATCTGTCTTCTCAATTGTCATGGTTTAAGATTTCAGCTCCAGGGCAAGGCAGGGCTGCCCCCCTCCCCCCCTTATTTGGGAGCAAAAGGATGTTTTGGCACGCCTTTTGTTTTGACACGGGTAGGTAGCAGGGGAAGGGGCTACCGGCTCTGTAAGTGCTGTTGTGAAACACAACCCCTCGTTCCAATTTTATGCCTGCCTCTCTCCCAAGCCAAATCAACAAACACCTCTTTGAATAAGTCTATAAATTGGAAAGGGGCAATGTTTTGTTTGGCACACTTTTTTGTTTAGAAGGGGAAGAACGAAAGAGGAGAAACACTGAGCGGTCACCTTGGTGACGAGAACTTTGTTTCGAGTATACGCTGTGACAGTAAAGATCGTCCCTGTGGCAAGTAGACTTTTAACTTTGTTGATCACTGGCAGAGGAAGAGAATAGGGACTATGATGCAGGAACCCAGGGCCCCCCATCCCCCATACTGAGAAGTGATTAATCACGGGTGAGGCAAGAGAGGACGGGTTGAAGAGCCGAAAATGAAGGCATGGCTGGACAGCGGAAATCTAGATCCCACCTAGAAACACAGTCACTTTGAGTTTTACGACTGGGCTGGAGCTGTGCTGGGAAAGTTGACCCAGGAAATGGACAGCCACCACGCACATGGAATGGAGGTGACCGTGCCTAACTGCCTCCTGTGGGGCGAAAGGGCTACGAGTACAGAGGAAGTGTCCCACAGATCAACCTGGAACTTCATGCTAGAGGTTAAAAGGACTGCGCCCCCATCCCCGCCCACTTCCAGCACCAAGTATGTGTGTGAGGAGATGAGGTCCTGGAGGGGTAGAGGGAAAGTATCTATATGCATATATTTAAGATCTCACTGTTGTCTCTTTCTCTCTGCCTGCCTTAATTTAATTGATGATTCATGGGTTTTGTCGTTTTGAATTAAATTAATTTCATTCCCGCTAGTCAAGCCTGTTTCGTTGCTCGTGGCCATAAATGGTGAGTTAAGCCCTCCATTCATTCTCACCTTGAGCACTTCAGTATGTTTTGCAGATGTTGCCTGGGCTGCTTGGGTTTTCAAATGGCGACATCAATTCCAGTGGATGAGGGAATATTCTCTTCCTAGATTTCCCAAAAAACATTCCTTTAAATTTCTGTGATATAAGATGCTGTTCCGTTTAAACTGTCAAGCAGCTTAGGTTATTTGAAAGTGATTGAGCAAAGACTTATATTCTCAAGAAAATTTAAGATATTTTGGCTTATAAAGCCAAAACTCCCTTTTAAAATTTGTTTGGGATTTTGAAAGAGATATTGTGCTTTCTGATCTTTTCAGTTAGAAGGAAGGACATAATATGTTCTAATGTATCTCATGTTCAGGAATTCCTAGTGTATATTATTAGTCTGTATGTATGAGAAAACAGAGCAAAAGAAAACTATGGACAAAAATAAATCCAAATTAAGATAAATAATTTCTACTTCAGTGTAAGAAATATGTTTCTGGAAGCTACTCAACCTTGCAAACAGACTGTGTTAATGCGTTCAGAGTTAACAAAGAGCAAATGTACAGGTCATGTCAAACTACATTACATTGTTTGTTATGAGCTAAATGAATGACAATAAAAGCCTTAGAACCTTTAACGCCTGAGCAGCTTTTCATCTAATTTCTCTCTTACTTTTCTATTTGCAGAATGACAGTCTAGCTGATTACTTCCTTCTTCATCACCTTTTCCTTGTGATGAGAGCAAGCTATTCAATAAAGGTCGAACAAAGTGGGAACTGTGCACACTAGATCAGAGTGTGGATTTATTTGACAAATTTACAAAAATATTTCTACAGCAAGCTTTTCATTGACGAAGTTGAGAAACAAACAAACAAACAAAAAAGGCAAAACAAACAAAAAAAAGTGTTTACTTACCAAACTTTCAAAGTCCCATAATCTGTGACTTTCTTCAACAATTAGCATTCAAATAGTTGGTTTTAGAAGACCCTGTACTACTAACAGTTAATTTAAATGGTAGAAAGCAGGTTGGGCAGACTGAACCTCTGGGTCTTCATTTCAGAAATGTACTTTAATTGTATCTGTCACACAACCATTTAAACAGGTGTTGATGCTTCATGGAAGAAGTTGAAACAGTGGTGTTTAATTATCCTTTTTCCATTATTCTTCTTTGCAGATTGAGCCTTATAGGATTGTACTCCTTCTGTGTGGGTTTCTGTGTGGGTTTCTCTGTGTGTGTCACAGCTGGATACCCCCCACAGGAGGTCTCCACTAAGACTATTTAAGTTGATGGTGAGTGTAGGCACCAGCAAAGTCACCTAGGGACAATGTTCTGCACCATGGAACTGCTGATCTCTTCATCACTGCCAGGGCCTGTCTTGTTGCTACTGTGGGATCTGGTGGGGGACACGGCTTCACGAAAACTTCATTCTCCATTGCCAATTCTGCCATTCCTCTGAAGACAGTCTGAGAAATTCAGGTGGGCCTTCACGCCTCTGTCATCCCCTTTGCAGCCAAGGTGCTTTCTCAGACCCTGTGTTGTTTCGTATGAAACGCAGAGCCTCTGCTATGGGAAGGCAAATTTCCGTTTCGCCTGTGTGGCTGAGAAGCCTTGAGCTGGATCTGCACAGTTCCTGTTTCTTCTGAGAGGGCTGACTCTGCAGCTTCACAACTGACTTAATTCATGTTGGAGATTCACTGATTGTCTCTGTGAAAGCAAGTGTCACAGGTAGTTTGATGTTAACCATACCAAAAACGTTTCCCCGTGCCAGATACTCCCAGCCTTCTTGCTATCAGTAGTGCTATTAAATTCAACTACTGACTAAGGAAAGCACTTAATAAAACATTGACAGTAGAGGACTGTAATAAGATAAATGTTCAGTACACTCCCTGAAAACATTATATATTTTCTTAATAAAATATTTGCCATTCTTATTCACTACCGTATGATCAAATGAGCCAACTCATTTGATCAAAGCACAGAACTTCAGCTTTGCCTATACAGAAGTACAGAACATTGCTGACTGTTACAGCATGATGAGGATGCTAAGCACTTTTCTATTACTGGAGTTCATGAAATTTATAAAGGCACTTAACTCCTGCATGACAAGATTTGTCTGCTTTTTATTTAGACAGTTAAATAATAAGATTTTAGGCACCTAAATTTGAATTGGTAGTCTCATCTTAATTATCACCATTGTTGTTTCTTAAACTATAATACAAAAGCATATTTTCCACCACGGGAAAATTTTCAGATTTCAGTAACACAGCAGAAGCAGTCAATCAGCATGTACACAGCAAGATCACTGAAAGAAGATTTTGTAAACTGCATCTGTTATATCATTTACCCAGTAATTTTCTACCTAACCTCTTCCAGCACATTCTGTTCTGGGAGGAGAGAGGTGCAGGTTTCTTTTCAGATACCAATAAATAAAGCATGGCAGCAAATATGGTAACGTTATTGTTTTAACAGTAAGATAGAATTAGGAAAAGAAATGAAGATAATGAGTAAAACTTCCATCACTTCAGATGCTGGGAACCCCGCTTCCGTGCAGCCTCAGATGGAACTCAAGTAGACAGCTATGGAACATTGTGCAACACCCATCCATGGTGAGGTTCATCATCACTATGCAGTGGCTCCTCATATTAGTATAACAAACAAAACTGTACATCTTGTTTTGACAGGTAAGAATGTTATGTCTTCTTAATGCCCACCCGAACAAATCTAGACATACATATCTAGAAACCGTATCTAGGAACAGTGCGTATCCAGGGTATTCCAGCACAATCTCTTACACTGATGTGTATACAAGGCTATATACTGTGATGACTCATGCTGACATGGGTTTCTCAAGCCCCTAAATACAAAAGCCAGGATAGCTGACATGGACTGATCTACATCTCTAACTCCTCAACCCTGTATCTTTCAAAAGTCTCCCAATACGCAGCATCCGTAAACATTGACTCTTTTCCAAGCATGAATTACAAGTCCTTATTTAAAAGTAAGGTTGCAGTGGTGTCTTATAAAGCCTATAGAACTTCTGTTAAAAGACTGGAATTGCACTCTACAGGGATACACTGACTTTTTTGGAAATATTCCAAATATTATTCGTGATTATACCATTTTCCTTACTCCAGGAACAGCAAATAAGAAGTCTCAGGTTATTTAGGAAGCTACTTTCATGATAATAAAGAAAGTGAGGTTACTAATGGTAAGCCATATTTTTCAATTATGCTTCTTTTTGATGGTCTCACGGAAGTACCACATGACAGGGAATGGAGAGGGTTTTTGGCACTAGACTTCAGAATGAAAATGTTCTGCTCTTGAACAGTGGAGAATTTTTTATGGCAGCTTATTTTTTTTAATAACATCGGCTTTTTATTATGGAAAGTTGTAAAGTCAATGTGCAGGATCTTTCTTAGTTTATCCTGATTGTTGAACTATGTTATATGATTGTTGAGGCTTGCAGTTCGTGAAATAAGGTTGTCACTGGTAATTGATGATTGCCACGTCAAACAAAAAAATAAAATAAACTTCATAAAAATCCACAGTCACAGAAGAGGTTTTCTTCATTCTGACAGATTGTGACCTTTCCCATTAATTGTGAGCATACAGGCACAGTTGGATTTTTATTGGCAGCCAAAAGCCTGAAAAACTTTCTGGCTTGGCAGAAAAGAAATGAGATAAATAATATCTACATTGTCTGCTCCCACTCTGCCTACACATGAGATCCTACACAAGACAATGGTAGAATCTTTTCCAGAAGTTTATTGTAAGTATCTGTGTAGCATTGTATATCCCTGTCTTAAAGAAAAGCACTGTAAAAAGCTTTAAAAATGTCCACAGATGACAGAATAATAGTAAACTGTAGAGATTGGTGACAAAAGAAAATGCACCAACTAGAAGACTGGGACTGCATATATCATTTGGAATACATCATTAGCTGGCTTCTGGGGCTGTACAGTCTGGTTTGTGAGGGATACACCCTTGAAATTCGAGGAATTGCTTATGATGCATCAAGAATATTATTCTTCAAAATAATGAGATTAACAGTTCTTTGTAGAATATGCTTTTTTGAGAAATGAGGAGTTTTCATCCCAGCCAAATAGTTTAAAGAAATTTTTAAAGAAGTTGATATAGAGCAGACACTTAAAACTGACAAAAGATTATGGGGTTCAATAAAAAAGGGATCTGGAATACGTATTTTAAACAGTATATATATCGTATATACTGTTTGTGGGTGATTAAAGTTCTCTAGGAAGTGATAACAGTAATATAAGGAATATAAGCTCAATGAGTGCACCGAGAATATGAGGATTTTAGAATGATTTTTTCCTGTGAAATATAAATATAGAATAAAGATAGAAATAGAAAACCTCAGGTACTGCAAAACTAAATTGCTGGGAAACACCAGGAAAAATATATTAACTATTAATACAAGCTATTTGTTAATACAAGCTATTAATTATTATGTTTCTATTGCTAGCTGCTTTTCCAGACAATCAAAGAAGTGGTTAATGGATTGTTAGAAGGAAACCTTTTTTTGGAGGTAGGGAGAAGAAGTCATTTCAGATTTACTTCATGTTTATCACGAGACACTGAGGTGAAATACGATCTACGGTACCTTTGCATCCGCAAAGATAACAAATCCAAATAGATGAATGTTTGATGACAGATCAGTTTCTGTGATTCAACAAGTGTGCACCATAGGATTTTATCTACTCTGGAAGGTAGTTTTTTAACATGCCAGGAAAAGGAATCTTTTTTGTAGCAAAAGGGGACTTGGTCAAAGGACAAAAAGGTGAATTGCTACAAGTAACATAAATTTACCATGGATGAATCCTCCTTGACAACCTGATTGTCTTCTAACATGAAATTACTGGATCTGTGGGAAAGAGAAATACCGTGAATATTGGCAACTTCTTCTTTAGCAAAGTTTTCAACACAACTTCTAACAACATCTTTTTTTAGGATGTTATAATATAGATTTATATAATATAGTTGAAGTGTTATAATCTAGATGACTGGACTACTATATCAGTGAAAAACTGTCTGGATTATCCATCCAGCCACTGCTGGCTGGCTAGCAGTTAGCTGTGCATACTTTACCTGGAGGCCAGTTTCAAGTACCTCAGGATATTCTGGGATCTCCCTTGCTTCATATCTTTACCAGCACCTTGGAAGAGGACAGGGAGCAGACCCTGATCAAGTTTGGGAGGGGGGACTAGTTAATATACTAGAGACCAGGGCTACTATTTAGACTGATCCTGTCTAGAGGGATGCGTCAATAAGAACTTTATGGCAATCAAGGAGAGTTGCAAAATCCTGAACATGAGAAGGACTAGCCCACTGCAGTGATGTAGGCTGGGGTTGGATGGGCAGGGGAGCAGCTCTGTGGGAAATGTGTGGGAAGTGGCAGGCAGCAAGTTGAACGTGAGCCCATGGTGTGCCTTGGCAAGTGATGAAGGTGAACAGTATGGTGGACTTGCTGGGCTTAGGAATAGGCGCTGTCACCGGTTTGGCCGAGGTAAAACACC
>NW_010426088.1:0-3290 GCF_000710305.1 Buceros rhinoceros silvestris | reverse complement strand
CACCTTGTCATAGCAGGAGATCAGGTTACTCCAGCAACACCTGCCTTTCATAATCCCACGCTGACTGGGCCTGATCACCTGGTTGTCCTGTGCATGCCATGTGATGGCCCTCAAGATGATCTGCTCTATAAACTTCCCCAGCTGCAAGGTCATTCTGACAGACTTGTAGTTTCCTGGATCCTCCTTCCGGACATCCTTGTAGATGGGTGTTTAAATTGGTGGATTAGCGACAAAAAAAGAACCGTTCGTAGAAAAAGAGCATTTATTTTCCCAAATGTGTAAGTAAAAATTTCCAAATAAAATATTGAAGAATCATTTGTAAAGAAACATCTAATTCCAATCGGTTTTCATTCTTCGCAAGAATATCAGGGATTTGAAGTATACTTTAGCCGATCTGGAGAAACACTGTTACATTCCTTACCAGTTATTACAGGCATCTTTTTTGAATGCTTGATAGGAATGACTCAAGATTAGAGCACTTCTCATAGGTATGAATCTTATACAGAATATGTCGCCATTCATTTTGTTATTGACATACCAAGCCTTGTTACTGTAGAACTGTCATAGCTTTCATACTTGATTTTGGAGTAAGTTATTTGGTGTCTGTTTACTTAGAGTCTAGAGGACAGTTTCAGATACTGAAATGCAATTTTAAATTATAAATTAAGACTCTAGCCTTAAAATGCTTTTTCATAGGTTAACCTTTCTTTTTTTTTTTTTTTTTTGAGAAAATTACTCTTTTAGAAAAGAAGTGATATATGGCCTTTCAGGAAGACCCTTGTCTTTCGCAACTGTAAGAGAAATAGAATTCAGAACTATGAAGCTATGACTGGAAATAAACTCTGCTTCTAATGTCTGGCGTGTACCTGTCCTGTAGTGTAATACAGACGTGTTTAAGTATACATACATTTAAAGTCTCCATGATCTAGAGTAATTTATGATTAGACTAGATATTCTTGTAACATCTATTTCCTATTCTCTTAAAAAAAAAATCCAGTGTTTTCAAAATAGCTCTTTGGTCAAGTTCACTAGTTCAACATATTTCTTACTTTTCCTAGCTTTCCATGTATTTTATATCAAACTATTCACATGCTTCATTTAGACTGCAGAGTAATTTTGAAGCAACTATTAACACAGCTGAAGAGACAAAACATGCAATTTTCCCAGCTCATATTTATGATCATTCTTTTTGCTTTTTACTGTATTACCAATATCAACCATTAAGAATCCATGATTCCCATGAAAGTAATGACATCAATATAAACCCAAAAAACTTTCATTAGGAGGAGTGTTTATTTTCTTTTCCTTTCTGCTTCTGAGTCTCTAGAGTATATTCAGTTCAGATTTTCAATCTTTTTCTTCACAAGCACAAGCATTGTTATTTGTTTATATTTTTACAGAAATGAAAGTGACAGCTAGATGGAGAGGTATTTGTTAGAAAGCAAGGCATTATTACTCTTCTGATAAAATATGAAAGTTTTACAATGATACAGCTTACCATAATCAAGTAGCAAACAAAGAAGCTATGAATAATACTGTTGAAATGCATTGGTTTGGCCTTTAGTTATTAATTGTAATAAAAGGTTTGGAGTTCTTTGCCTATGACAATGAAGGTAATAGATGACAAAACATTTCTGACCTCACCACATCTGCTACTTCCACCAAGAAACTGGTGTTCAGAAAAATAAACTAGTAGGGAAAACATACATTGGCTCCTGATTTTGCTAATCCTTTCGTAAGTATTTTATTCTGTTAAATTTTGAGTGTAAGATAATTTTTAGACACTAATTTAGTATCTGTCTCTATGCATAGCCAACATATGGCCTCTCTGAGTGTGCAGTATGAAACTTGGAATACATAAAAATGTTATGCATACAAGTATGTTATTTATTGTATTTTATTACAGAAGAACATGAATGAGTTTAGTGAGTATACTCATAGATACTGAAAGTTTTACTCATGACTGCTCTTCATCAAAGTGATATAGATCAATTCACGAGCTTTTATTTCAGGAAGAAAGTCACACCAAAATGAAGGCACCAAAGCATAGAATAGGATTAATCAATACAGGCTCAACACAGAGGTCATCATGGCTTGGCTTCATGAACGAAGATCTGGGAAGGGCTTTTCCTACGCTCACTGCAAGCGATGAGTGCACCCTTCGGGCCTGCGCAGTGGATTTTTTAGATGAGGCACCAACGTGCGCGGAACTGGCTCCACCCTTTACACCTGAGGTTCATCTGCCAGGGCCTAGCGAGCTTGGACGGTGACAGAGAAGTCCTCGGGTCGTAGGTTTGGTTAGAGTATCCTTCTCTTAGATGGATGCCTTACAAGGCTAAACAAGCTCCATCTGCCCGGGTTTGGAGTCAGAGTTGTCCTTCTCCTAGGATGGCTGCCCGAAGGCTAGTGAGCCCATCCTGCCCGTGGACACACTTTGTCTGACCCTTCAGTTGAGACCTGTCTGGCTTGGGAGTCCCTACCAGAGGCACATGCCACCAGCAGCACAGCTCTCAACCTCACAAGGGCACTCAAGCTCCTTCCCCACGGCGAGGGGGTGCCCGTGAAAGAGTCGCTGCTCTACCTCCGGACATCACAGACCCGGGCACGGGGTGGCCGGACCCTGCTAAGAACGGGAGTCCTGGAGGGTACAGAGGTCAAAAACCAAATAAAACCATACAGCATATTGGTCTGTAGGGATCGCAATAGAGAAATTACAATAGAAGCATAATAAAGGCATTACTGAAATGTTTAAATGTGTATATCTATGTTTATAGATATCTTTGAATGTGTGTGTCTATACACATACACATCTTTAAGCCTTCTTAAAAGTCTCACCCAGAGGTGGTTTACAACCAAGCCTGCACATAGGGAGAAAGGAAATAACTTGTCCTTGATAATCCTCAGGTCCAACACTTCCACTGGAATAAGTACCGCGTTTCTGCAAAACAGTCTCTAAGGCACTTCCAGATCTTCTCCTGTGGCCTTGGCATGTGGAGAAGGTAGATGCTTCACCTCACTATGTATGTTTAATAGACAGCAACAGCTGTCTTGGAAAGCGTGTTGTACTGAAGGTGTTTACTGAGATTAAAATGGAGAACTAAAGGGAGATTTTAACTTTTGCATCATTCTTTCACTTCTGCTTTGAGAACAGGCTAGCATTTGTTGCCCTTTGCTTGTCTTTACTCCAGAGCAGTCTTTGCAGATTAAAGCCATATTAACTGGTCAAAAATAATTTTCCTTTCTTATAGAAGGAAAACACAAAATGTAGGCCAAATATTTATATATATATA
>NW_010426087.1:0-1206 GCF_000710305.1 Buceros rhinoceros silvestris | reverse complement strand
CCGATTAACACTGATGTGCAGCTCTTAGATTCAGTCCCAGCAAACCAGACTCTATGCCCATCCCCCTTCAAATCTAGTTTAAAGCCCTATCAATGAGTGCTGACAACTCCTGTGCAAGGATTCCCCTCCCCTTATGTGTCAGGTGTGTCCCATCAGGTGCCAGCAAACCTGGTGTGGCATAAAGCAGCCCATGGTCAAAGAACCCAAAGTCCTGCTGGTGACACCAGGCTTGGAGCCAGGTATTGACCTGGTGGTCTTTCTGTTTATTCCCTCCTCGTTCCCTACCATTAAGGTGATTGAGGAGACACCACTTGCGCTCCTGATCCCTTAAGCAATTGCCCAAGGGCCCTGAATCTTTCTTAATTTTTCTCAGGCTTCTTGTTTGGGGAATTTCATCGCTGCCTAGTCAGAATGTTAGTAATGGGTAATAGTCTGTAGACTGCACAAGAGTTGGAAGCTTCTTCACCACATCTCTAACTCGAACCCCAGGGAGGCAGCAGACTTCCCTGTGCAGTGGTTCAGGTCTGCATATTGGGCCTTCAGTTCCCCTCAGAAGAGAGTTGCCTATGACAATGACCCAACGTTTTTTTTTTGTTGAGGCAGTTTTTAAGTTAGGCTTGTTCTGATTAATTCTTACAGATGTTTCCATTCTTAATGAGTCATCTTCCTTATAGTTAGTTGACTCAACCTGCAGAGCCTCATCTCTATTACCTACAGGCACCTGGAAGGATGGAGGACTAGCTGAGGCAACACATCTGCTACATCAGGCATGAACTTGTTGCCATTGCCCCTCATCATCCTGAATGTTATGTTCACCCTGGTGAAGGCGGGACAGGGAGCCTTCAGGATCTCGTGGTTCAATAGTCAGCTGGGTCTGCCCCAGGGAAGGCAGGATGCTATCCCAGTAATCAATCTCCCTCTCACTCTCCCTGATGCTCCTCAGTCTGTCCACCTCCTCTCAAACAGTCTGGCCACCTCCTCTCAAAGCTCCGTCGCTAGTTGGAGGAGTTCCTCTACCTGGGCACACCTCCCACAGGAATGCTCACCACTGCCGTCCTGTACCGGTGTCATATCAGGGCACACCCTGCAGCCTGACACCTGGGTGGCTGCGTGATTCCACTGCAGCTCTGTTTGTACAGTTGCATCTGTCATGGTGGGTGCAGCTCTTAGCAAGGTAGCAGGTCTCTGCCAAGTGCACACCATTGC
>NW_010426086.1:23862-26655 GCF_000710305.1 Buceros rhinoceros silvestris | reverse complement strand
AGCCGTTCCCGTTCGTCCCCGTCCCGGTTTCCCACCTCTCCACCCCCAATCCGCCCGCTGAACTGGCGCTACCGTGTGATTTATGACCTTTTATAACGAATTGTAGAGCCCAAGAATGAAGAAATCGTGGATGAAAAGGGCTGGAGAAGTGTGGGTGTCAGGGGTTGAGCGCGATATTCGCAGCAGTAGGAGGAAGGGAAATACTGGAGGAGCAAACCGCTTCTTAAAAATCGTGCTTAATGCTTTAAAATAAAACTAAACCCCAGCTCTGCATTAAAATACTGTAAATATTCAGCAACGGGAATTATCCTCCTCAAGCCCTCTGTGGTGACAGTGTCCCGGTTCCTCCTACCGCTCCGTAATCCACAGCCCCACCTGCCAGCTTGTGATTTACGGGCTCCCTCACACCGTCCGTCCCGTCCGTGGTCCCCACCGCCGCGTTCCTGCTATTTATAGCCGTAACATCAGGCACAAACCCGGGACCGCTCCCCTCCTTCCCCCTCTGCCCTCACTGGACCCTGCTCTCGGAGCCGACCAGAGCCGGCAGATGTAGCCAGCCACCTCTAGGAGGAAAACTGAGCTGCAGCCCTGGTGAAACATAAAGTTTATTTGACTAAAGTGACGCAAAAATTCTTAAAGAGCTCTTTGGCAGCAGATTATCTGGAAATCAGACCATGTGAGGGGGGCCGGTGTACAAAAACCTCCCCAAGATGCTGAGTCGCCCACAGGCTGCGCTCCCGAGACACCGAAGTAAATGTGGGTGACGGTGACGCCGGCTCAGAGAACTCCAAGGAAGGCGCTCCGCACCCCCTCGAGAGACAGGTATGTGGTGATTTTGTTTTTAACACGCTGCTGTCGGAAGGAAATGTGGAAGGGCGAGGGGCTCCGAGGCGGCTGTCTGCGGAGCCTACCTGCTGCAGCGAGGGGCTTCGGTACCTCTCACCCCTCACTGCCTCTTCCGAACTCCAAGGAAGGCGCTCCGCACCCCCTGGAGAGACAGGTATGTGGTGATTTTGTTTTTAACACGCTGCTGTCGGAAGGAAATGTGGAAGGGCGAGGGGCTCCGAGGCGGCTGTCTGCGGAGCCTACCTGCTGCAGCGAGGGGCTTCGGTACCTCTCACCCCTCACTGCCTCTTCCTTGACAGCCGAGAATGTCTGTTACGTGTTTTGTTTCATTTTGAATTAACTTTTAAGGTCTTAAAGTAATTTCTGAAACATTGGGAAGATGTACATCTAACAAAGCTTTGGGAGGAAACAAGATGCATTGATTTTGTTGTGGGACAGTTCACTCGGAGTTTTTAAACTTTTGATGCTTTCTGGTTTTTCTGACGTTCCACGCTCTCGTCTGGCGTGTTCAGGCACTTTGTCCAGCAATTAGCAATGGTGGGAGTCAAATGCCTGTAGCAGAACCTGTGATGACAAGCTGAAATCAGAGCTTTGGCAGTCCACATAATTGCATGGTGGAGGTGGAAGTTTGCCTAGAATTGACAAAAAGCATTAAATTGTGAGGGAAAATAAAGGCGAGGCGGCAGAACCTGAAGCAAAACCACATCAGTGTGAACTGTTAGTTATTTTAAAAGGGCGAAGTAGCTTCATTAACCATATTAAGTTATTTTAACAGGTAAACTGCTCCAGCACAGTAGATTTTCTGCCTCAGTGGGACAGATTTATTGTAAGTGATAAATCTGAGGAGCATGTGTGTATGATTTCACAGCCAGCCGGGTTTGTGCTGCAAGCTCTGCCTTGCCGGGTTGGTTCTCAGGAATGCAAAGTACCCGAACATGAGAGTCCTGGGAAACCTGCTAGGACTGGTGGCTGTCGGGCTCCTCACCAGGGAGCCCTCGGACTCCGAGGCTTCACCTTCGGGTGCTTCTCCGGAGTTAAGTGACCATCATTTATCAGGGAGGATTTTGTAAACCTGACGTGTGGCAAATTACTACGGCGGGTCCATTTTCTAGTTAGACAGTGTGATGATTCAAAAGGTTATACAAGCTCAGAGAAGCTGCCCCCAAAGTGGGATTTTAGGAGCCCCCTGAACGGTTTCCCCCATGGAAATGTGCAGTGCATTTCAGCACCTTCCTGCTCTCCTCCACGGCGATATAAACCGCCAGGTTTTCCTGAGGAGCAGCACCGAGAGCCTAAAAAGGGTTTGCTCCGTACCCCGGTGTCCTCTGTGGGGCTGGTGAGTCTCCTCTGCTCCCAGCCCCGACACTGATCTGCCAGTCTGTGCCTTGTGGAACGACACAACATAACGAACCCGCCTATGGACAAGTGTCTCATAAAGGACTTAATTAGAGCTTGGAGCCTGATGACGAGGCTGTTCTTGGAGCCATTATCACGTCTCCTTCAAAGAAACATCATCTGGAGATGATGGTGATGGTTTCTTAACTTTCTGTAGGTAACCCCCAGCAAACACCAGTACAGGCAGCTGGCACAGCTGGCACAGCTGGCACAGTCTGTGCCCCGAGCCTGCACACGGCGTTTACCCCAAACACCGAGCCCGTTAATCGGCCCGTGCAGAGTTTCTGCAAGGAAGGGCGCTCCACTGACTTGTGGCATTTGCTGTGTTACGACTCTTCCGTCAAGCCTATATAAATAATTTGAGGAAGAATACAAAGGGAGTATCGCTCCCTCTGAGCTTATCTGTTTCCTTGCACTCCATACGGACGGTCTCCAGCCATAAAAAGCATTTCCTCGGCCCCCCCTTCTTCAAATGACTGCCATCGCTTTGGCAGCTTTCCCGCTGCAACACAGCGACTGTCTCGAGGAGTTCTTAAAGATAAAATCTCCCTT
>NW_010426086.1:15184-23743 GCF_000710305.1 Buceros rhinoceros silvestris | reverse complement strand
CTGAATTCTGAATTTCAGCCTGAAGCATGGACGGAATTATGGCAGCAGACTCCCGGAGCAGGTTTATTCTCCCCCAGTTCTCCTGCTTTCAGCAGCACTGTTCTCACACCTCTGCTTAGCCTTTGGGAACACACGGGTTAACCGGAGAGCGCGCACTACTCACACCGCGCTTACTTGGGCCAGTGGCCTTCTAGTCTCCCAGAAGGGCCTTTGTTTCAGCAGCACGGCTTGTGGAGCACAGTTCTGCTCTGCTTTAGCGCGGATGTGAGCAGGCCCTTGCAGAACGGCACATATTCACGGACAGGATCCACCCCGTCATCTACACACCACCAGGTTCTTGCAGAACGCTCGCCTAGGACAGTGATGGGCAGGAGCACCCCGTCCAGTTACGTTTCACATCACTGGCCCTGGGCTCAGACCGGCTGTGGGTGGAAACAACTCACTGCAGCTATTAATTTCCGTGAGCTTTCAGCACTCTTTATCAGGTTCTTGCAGAACGCTCGCCTAGGACAGTGATGGGCAGGAGCACCCCGTCCAGTTACGTTTCACATCACTGGCCCTGGGCTCAGACCGGCTGTGGGTGGAAACAACTCACTGCAGCTATTAATTTCAGTGAGTTTTCAGCACTCTTTATCAAATTCTCTTAAACCAGACCTAAAAACACCTCCTGAAGAAGCCAGCTTTCAGTAGTTGAGGGGTGATCTCGATACCAGCTTGTCCCTGCTCTGCACCCGGTACCTCTGACTCTGCGCTTACAGCAGCTCTGGGGTCTGACAGCTCCTCACAACGTGGGAGCATCTGAGCCATTCCCTAAGGACTCGGGTTAAAGCCTGTGCAGAGTCAGAGGAAAAAGACGAAGCCTCTGTGGTCCTTCACACCACACATGCAGCAAACCAGGAACGCGCTAGCCCACAAAAGCCCATCAAAAGGACTCGTCTCACGAGGTTCTCACTGCCACCCACGTGCCTCCCCTCTTGTGCAAAAAGGCCGAGTAGGTCTGTGCCAGGAGACAGGCCAGCGAGGTTCGCTGCTGTACTCATCGGAGCCCAGTCCCTGGAAACCCCCAGCCACGTGGCTGTCGGAGGGTCGTGGCTGTGGCTCAGGGTGAGAAAGTGCCTGCAGATAAACACCACAGCCTTTTCCTGCGAGGGATGTGTCATTCTGTCAAGGTGTACACAATTCTTGCTTTATTTCCTAGGTACCAGCGATCTCCTTGAACCCTTGCCATTCACACACAGCTGCCGCCGCGACCCGTGTCTCTAGAGCAAGGCGTAACACGCAGTCGAGCAGCTACCGCATTTTAACAACCTTACACACTTGGTGACAAACGGGAGCTTTAGGTCAAGTTGACAGAAATCATCCTAACGTTCCAGCCCGCCTGCCAGCGCTGAGGCACACCTTTTGTCTGGGAGTTTAAAGTACTTCATTTCTTTGCAAGTGCTGGCGTGCGAAGGGCCGGGAGGGAGGCGTGGAGGAGCAGCGCAGGGGTAGTGGTGGTTGATGGGGGTTTAGCTGGAGGAACGCAGCTGGAGCCCAGCGAGTGGCTGGTCCTCCAGCAAGCCTTGCTTTATAAAACTAGCACGTGAAAAAAGAACTTGATCTGTATGAAGTGAAATATAAGCGAATACGCAAATTTTGCAGCTTGCGAGTTAGAATGTATTTGACCGTTGGGAGGTGAGTAATGACTTTGGTAGTGGCTTGCAGGGAGGCTGAATGACCCTTGTGCTGAGGAATTCAGCAAGCCAGGGCTGCCCCACCTCAGGTAAAGCCTTCTCCAGGTGACCCGAGGCAGTAAGATTTGCCTCCCATGAAACATCCGGTATTTGCTGCGCCTCAGCCTAATTGTTTTCATCTCCTAGTCACAATAAAAGTCCATTTTCTCCTTTAAAAAAAATACAGAGAAGAGGAAAATAATTTCGTTTTACAGTGCTGGCAAGCTCTGTTGTACTCCAGAGCGAGCAGTAAAGGGATTCCCGCAGTGCCGCGAGAGGTCACTGCGCGCCTCAAGAACTAAAGCAGGCGACAGAGCTGTCAGCCGTGGAGCTCCCTGCTCCAGCAGACATCCCGGGCCAGGCCAGGGATGCTCCTTGAGGATGGCCTTGAGAGGGCGAAGGCGCTGGCTTTGTGCGTCCAGGGACATTCAGGACTTTCTCATCTATGGTGGGGGTCAAGTTTAGCTCTGAGTGGGAGTAACCAGAAAATATAATTTAATTAGTATTTGGCTGATGCGAACTGTGTTGGTGGCTTCAGCCAAGCTCGTAGAAACTCGTCTTCAACTACCCGTCCCAGCGTCTTCCCCAGACCAGCAGAGCAGGGGGTAGTTGCGGGGGACACACCGGGCGCTTCTCCGGAGCAGAGCTGAGGGTGCCTCCTCCTCTGTCGCTCTCTGCTGAAGGAGAGGGGCCACTTACAGGGCTGGCAGCGGGCACCTTCCATGTGCTCCTGGGCAGCTCAGCATTACCGAGGAGAAAACCCTCGGGGAAAACTCTGCTCAGAGCTACCAGAGAGGGAAAAGGCGCCGACGCTTACAGCCTCTGAAAGGAGCAAAGTCACATCTACGGGACACAGATCGAAGCGATGTGAAGGCACAGCGAACTTTCTTCTTTCTTTCCCCTTGTCTTCGGTAGCTAGTTCTGCTGGTGAGAAGAAGCCAACGGGTATTCACATAAAGCCAACCTTTGCAACAACTTGGATAGAAAACAGGCAATAAACGGCCACTCCTTGTACCATTCGCTGTTGTCATTCTGGCGCCCGTAACTGAGGGATGGCTGCACAGAGGTGGAGGCTGAGGTGGCAAAATCCTTCCCCAGCAAAGGGGTTTTCCGCTGGATACCTTCCCCAGAGGTCCCGGCATCCTGCTCCTCCCCAGCAGCTCTAGTTCTGCAGCTGTTTACATGGTCTGAGGCACTTACAACTCCATCAGATTCTTTTTCTTAACGGTAACAAGGGGGAGGGAAGCACATTCTCCCACAGGTTTCTCACAGCGTAACGCAATTGGGTTCTGTGACTGTTCTCTTTCCATGTGCCCTGCGCCATCAGCACATGTTCTCTTTCCATGTGCCCTGCGCCACTGTGAACACCAGCACATGGCTGTAGCGTCTGTCACAACAGAGCTTTCCCAGGGTATCTGACAAGCTGTAATTGTCTTTCAGAAAGGAAAAGTTCAAATTCCAGCTGAAGTCCCTGAAAGTTCACACATCCTTTTGCATATCTGAGGCAAAAATATTTCAGATAATGTGATATTTCTCCTCTGTGGTCTGCAGAAGACCAGAAGGAGTTCAGATCTGAGTAAGACAGCTATCCTGACTGTCACAACCCAGGAAATCAACAGTATGTTCACGACCTCTCCTCAAGAAAGGGAGAGCCCGGAGCTGCCTATGTGCAGAAATAAAGCGTTTCACAAACACAGTAAGAGTTAGTCTCAGGTATGGAAAATCCATCAGATAATGCAGCTAAATCAACATCGTCTTCTGCTTTCCCATTTATGAGTAAGAGGTGTAAAGTCCAGAAGGGCTCGGGTTCCTTTCCCATATTCCCAGCGTACATTTGACGTGCTCTGGTCAAGGGGAGGGTGGGCTGGGCTTTTCCTGGGAGTTCCGCGTTGCCAGCGGTGATGGCAGGACTGGTCTCATCTGCATAAGCTCTTTCGGGACATTTGGAAGGTTTCAAACTCCAAAGACATTCAGGTTTTATAGTCTGGCAGGTAAAGCAGAAACTCCTGTGCTTTGCTGTAGTATTTTTCCCTGGAACTCTGAAGATGTCTGAGTCTTTGTGGATGATTAACTAGTGGTAGCAAAGTACCGCTCTGGTGAGAGTCCCGCAAGGGAGATGTACTGCTTGTTTGGCGACGAAAAGCACGTACCTGGGGACAGACAGAACGTGAGCCTGAAGAACTACGGATTTCTGAAATCATCAGTGACTTTTACCTTGAGGAATTCTCCTGTTTGCTCTGCACTCCATAACTTTCCTTCTCTTTCTGCTCGCGCTCATAAACACTTAGGAAGAGGTTTAGCTCTGCACAAGGCTGAGAGCTGGGAAAGCCTGAGTTTTAACAGCTCTGGCAACTAACAGCCCCTCTGCTGCGGCATTTCCAACAGGTAAAAGTGAAATAATGCTTCTTCTTCTGCCAGGGAGTGACAGTGGTATGTGCTGTGGTCAAATGCTTTGCAGAGGAAAAATGAGGTGTAACAATTTGATCTGCGGTGGCATCGCGTAGGTCGCTGGCTAGAAAGCAGGGGGACTACCCTGGGGTGTTAAAAGCTCCTGTTTCAAGGTGTTGTGGAGTAAAGGCAGCTGGGAATTTACACTACTCGAACAAGCGAGCAGGAAACAAAACACGACCTACTGAATCACGGTTCTTTTTCTGTTCTTTTTGTTCTGAGGGAAAGGTTAAGTGCTTCACACTTTTTCCGTAACTCCGGACAGTTTATTTCCCCTGGATTACGCTTCTAGCGTGTATGAAGTGGGCAGGTGAAGCCGGGGGTTCTCCCAGATGCTGTTCCATTGCTGGCGGTGGACAGCAGCACAGGAGTGCAGCAAACCTGCCTGAGAGGTCAGGACCCAGGTACCCCGACTGCTGAGGATGGTGATTGCTTCCTTCCTTCCTCTGAGCAGAATCCGGACTGGATTATCTGCTAAACGAGTCACACTGCATGTTCTGATGGTTGATTACTGTGATCACAGGATCTGTCAGTTGTCACTTGAAAGTTACCAGCAGCAGTAAACCCTGTAATGGATTTTTAACTATTTATCATTTCTTAGATGGTGTTCGTGCCTTCAGTCTGATGGATTTAAATATGGAAGAGGAATTCTAAAAGTGCTGGGAATACGCTGGGAATAAAAGCGTGGGAAGAGGAGCCACAAGGGGACTGTGCTGCTGTGATCAGAGCAAATCTCGGAAAAAATGGAAAAAAAGGCAACGAGCAATGAGACTGAGCCACTGACTTGCAGGAAAGACGTCTCAGACTGTAATGAAGAAGACTGTAAAGAGAACGGACTTCTGGTCAGGACCACTAAACCTGCCCTACGGCTCGTGGAGAATGGCAGTAAAGTCCACCCCAGCCAGGGAGATAAAGGGGAGGCAGCTCAGATCTCAAATGGTTATTCAGGGGTTCAGAGCTCGCTTCCCTGCAGTGGAATGGGGGAGGTGGAGGACGCCCAGTGCACGGCCCCAGCAGCCACCACCACCACCACCACCTCCACCACCTGCGGAGCAGAAGGCCAGCAGCAGCTGATAGAGCTGGAAGACAGAGAGACCTGGAGCAAAAAAATTGACTTTCTCCTCTCTGTCATAGGATACGCAGTGGATCTGGGGAACGTGTGGAGGTTTCCTTACATATGCTACCAAAACGGAGGAGGTCAGTGATTAGTGCTGCACCGGGGTGCTGAACTTCCCTGCTTAAAACGCGTAATTTAGTGGCTTATTTTAATATTGTGTATAACAAATGACCAAGGGAAAAGCACTTTTCAAGGAAACTGGAAACCCTAAATACTGGGATAGGATAACTAGACACATTAAGATGGAAGAAAAACTATTTAGCAAGATGTAAAAAATCAGTACAACTAGCAGATGAGCGCCCGTTAGGTGCAGACCCACCTGCCAAGAGAACAGACTCAGTCCCCGGCCCAAGGAGGATTTAAAATCAGGTAAAGCAACGAGACAAAGCTGGCTCGTCAGGAGCTAGGCTCAGCTCCGAGCTAGGGCTCAGACTCCCTGGCAGAGCAGCCAAACACCAAGCGAGTCAGGCAGAGCTGGGGGAGGATTTTTGTCTCCCTGAGGTAACGAAGGCGTTTTACAGGAGAAATGGATTATTTTACCTGTAGCCCATCTCACGATTGTACCCACTGTAGCCAGCACAGTCGTGGTGAACCCCAGGATACTGGTTACAGCAAGGTGAGAAGTTAGGTCTGAGCGCCTCACCCACGCTGCTGCTAAGTAGTTACTCTGAGGAGAAATCCCAGGGTAACTCCGCGCGGCGCGCTGCCTCGGGAGGGGACCTGCGCTTTCCCTGGGGGATGGAGGATCTGGTGGTTATGGAGAGCTGGTACCGTGGGAGAAAAGTCCTGGGAGGAGTGACAATCCCCTGCTTGCTCTCTTGCAGGAGCATTCCTCATTCCTTACACGATTATGGCCATCTTTGGAGGGATTCCTCTCTTCTACATGGAACTAGCGCTAGGACAGTACCACAGGAACGGATGTATTTCGATTTGGAGAAAAATATGTCCTATATTCAAAGGTAAAGAAGGGAAACGGAAAGTTACTAGGAACTTTCTGAATAACTGGAAGGTTTTCCTGTAAAGCTGACATTTCTGAAAAAAACCCGAAAATCTTATAAAACAAAGTGAGAGTTGTTCTACACGGGATTTTGGCTTTACAAAGAAAGCTTTCATAAAACTTCACGTACACCTGCAGATGTATACGTGTACACTCGTATACAAGTACAACGTGCAACTCTCAAATTAATTACACAGAGGCCAGTCCGCTTTCTCTGACCCAAGCCTGAAAAGACACCCCCCGCCCCCCCCAACATAATTAATGAAGTGCAACATTACTGAATCCAAGGCAAAATGAAAACCAGGAGAGCACAGATCTACTACTTCTGATCTGTCGATTGCTCGTGTCCTGCGGAGCCTCCTAGAGCAGAGGGCCCTGACCTGTATGCTCATTTACTCTTGCTCTGGTCTTGTCTTCTCATTTACCGAGAGAGCAAGATGCTGTCTCTAAATTCCAGGGCTTTAGGAACAGACGAACAGACCCATGTAAGCATCTCTGTCTCGATTAAGGATGCTTTTTTGGAATCGGAGCCTGAACGTTTCCGAAGCCACAAGAAATTCCAGTGTTGTGAACACTTGTGAGGGTCCGCGGACCTCCTGCAGAGCTGCCTCAGACCGTTCCTGGTTGTAGCTGGTGCGATAGCCAATTCCTTCTTTCTCTTTTTGCACTAAAATTTACACTCATTGCACCTATTTCCTGCCTTACTAGGAATCGGCTTTGCCATCTGTGTCATAGATCTTTACGTCGCCTCCTACTACAACACCATTATGGCCTGGGCCTTTTACTACCTCGTCTCCTCCTTCACGGCGCAGCTGCCATGGACGAGCTGCACCAACGCCTGGAACACAGGCAACTGCACAAACTACTTCAGCAAGGACAATGTCAGCTGGTCCCTGCACTCCATCTCGCCCGCAGAAGAATTTTATACGTAAGTGCATGTAAGTGAGGAGAGTGACACCAGACAGAAGGGGGGGACATGTAGCGAGCTTCTCTTTGGAGGGGGAGCAGGGCTGGTCATGCCCAGCACCCTGTTCTGAGCAGTCCAGATAACAGCTGAATACTTGTAGGTGTCTCCTCTGTATGGGAGGGTGCTCTGTATTTTAGATCAGAGGTTCCCAACCACTGTCAGCTGCCAGCACTTCATTTATCATCACTGGCATGCCATTAATATCAAACTTTTAATTAAAAAAATGTAACTCCAGAAGGACATGACTCCCAAGGCTACTGATCAACGCCTCGGGCTACGTGTAATGCCCAGGCCACAGTAAGGGACTGTTCAAAACATACTTAACACACGTGTTTGTTAAAAAATTATCTATACTGGCTTTTTCTTTCCTCTTTCAGCCGCCAAGTTCTACAGGTGCACAGGTCCAACGGGCTGGATGACCTGGGGGGCATTAGCTGGCAACTGACCCTCTGTTTGTTGTTAATCTTCACCATTGTATACTTCAGCATCTGGAAAGGGGTCAAAACATCTGGCAAGGTGAATGCAAAAGCAAGACAAATCAACTTGCAAGAGTATAGTCTAGCAGCACCCACAAATGAGCCAATTAACTTGGCAGAGAATGATCTCAGCTTGTCTCCACGACAGGGGTGATAGACTCGTGTATCTGTGAAGCTCTTACTGCAGCGCGGCCGCTGCTGTTACCCAAGTGATATGTAACAACAGTAACGAACCCCCTGTTCTCCGGACAAGCACAACCCTGCCAGGAGAAAGTGTGGGTGTAGAAGTGCAAACCGCCTGTTTACAGACTTCTGAGAAGCTCACATCGAGATGTTACAACTGCTAAGAGCTGTAGTAAGAGTAACTGATTATTGCCGTTGACTTTCTACCCGTGGCAAACGCTATCTTACTGTTTTCCCCCACAGGTGGTCTGGGTGACTGCCACGTTCCCTTACATCATACTCTTCATCCTGCTAGTGAGAGGAGCAACTTTGCCTGGGGCTTGGAGAGGTGTCCTCTACTACTTGAAACCTGACTGGCAGAAACTCCTGGCTACTGAGGTAAAAAAAAAAAATATAAAAGGGTAGAGATTTGGTTTTAGCCTGTCAGGATGTATATAGTTCAACATCTGTTTCCAGCACAGAGCATGATTAAACAGATCTCTCAGCACGGACTTAAAAGCTTGACTTCGTGCTCTCGTTTCACAGTCATGCTCTTCTGACCATACTCATTTTTTTTAAGATCATCAATTTATCGTGAACTAACAGCAGAGTCCCCATACAGTGGTTGAATAGAATCAATGATATGGTTAGAAAGACAAGTCACCGAACAATTTTTCAGC
>NW_010426086.1:0-15050 GCF_000710305.1 Buceros rhinoceros silvestris | reverse complement strand
AGGAGAATGGTGAACAGGCTGGTGTTGAGCGAGGAGCAATGATTGCTGCTACGCTGCAACAAAATCCTCTACCTGTGACAGTCACCCTGAACAAACTAACATTATTAAGCCTTAACAACTGGTCTAGCTGCAGGTCTCGTGGCTGTGAGGGGATCATCACACACCCGGGCAGGTTTTTCCACAGCCCAGCAGCGTCCACAGTTGTCCCCGTGTTAACGGTGCAGGTTACTAGAGTTGAAACTTCAGATCTCCACCTTGTGACAAGCTTTGGCAGATAAGCCCAAGGAGACCCTCCGAGGCCACCAGCTAAAGCAGGACTCAGTAGTACATGCAAGTGTGTGTGGAGAAGGATTGACTCGGTTAGGCCTGCACACACCACCAAGATTTGAAAAGAAGGGAGGAACGAGGACAGGGCTGAGCCAACCAACAGACCCCGGGCATCCAGTGTCTGATTCAGCTTTGAACTCCGTAGATGACAAGCAGCCCATCAGGCTCAAGGCTGCACTTACGTCACTGCCTATGAAAGTGTCTAGTGAGGAGAGTGATGGAAAAAACCCAAAGCAATAAATACTACTAATACAAAGATTAAAAATTCTAATGTTTGCAAGTCTGCTGCTGCCCAGCCGATACGGAGAGTTTTGAATGAAGAGGAAATGAAAAGACACCAGTCTCTGATAAAGCCGCATAGCCAATAAGGGACCACATCTTCTGAAAAAGCAATAAAGGGCATTGATATTGTACCGGGTGGATCTGAAGTGAGGACAGCAGATTGCAATCTGTGCTGGACGGTGACAGAGCCCTGTCTGTGGATGAGACAAGATGGCCTCACACGATGGAGGAGAATATTAGAAATGGGTTGTAATGAACTCCATGTTCCAATCAAGAGAGGACAAATGAAGGAGGACTTTCACCTTCAGAAGGAGAACTGATCCTGTACTTTCTGAACTCTGCTCATTAAGGCTGCGGCCACTTCCAAGTACAACAGGCTTTTCATAACAAGAGCATCACACTTGCGTCTGTCACGGCTGTGACACAGCTGAATCGAGTCCTAAGGGCTAGAACTGCGTCCGCACAGTCAAACGTACTTCAGAAATCTAGGAAAAATCTGGGCAGCGATCATCACTCCTTAGCCTGAAGGACACCCAGCCAAACACAGGACACAGAAGACAGGCCAAGCCCTCTGCAAAATCATGAACAAGAATTGTCTACACGTTGTGGAACTTGAGTTCAGCTGATGATGGGCAAATCACGGTGAATTCACCTACGGCGCTGTCAGAAGGGACACTGCCAGTGAGTACGTACTTACACCAGCGTCAAGAGGTACAGCGAGCACTGCACAGGCACTAACATCATAGAGGATACTACAGCTGTCGCAGATCTACAATAAACACTCTTATTTCAACACAGTCTCTGAGCAAAATGTTTTTTAGACCAGGACTAGGCTACAGGCAGACGAGTGAAACACGGGTCTGTAGCCCAAGTGATATTCTGAATATGCCAAACTCCTTCACTCTGTTTCACGTCATTTTTTCTTGATCTTCAATATTTTTCAGGTTTGGGTGGATGCAGCAGCTCAGATCTTTTTCTCCCTCGGTCCGGGTTTTGGGGTCCTATTGGCTTATGCCAGCTACAACAAATTCCACAACAACTGCTACCAGTAAGTTCTACCGTATTCTATGAGAAAAACTGAGTGAAAGAAATGTAACTGTGGGTATTTATGGAAAAGAAACACAGTGCTGGTGGAGGCACTGAACTGAATCACGTGTGTACCTACAAATCAGGCAGAAGTGTAACAGTCAAAGTCGTTATTGAAAGGACCTGCAACTTAAAACATGTGTTCTCTGTTGTGCCTACCCTGAAGAGAGAGAACCTCCACCAGTCACAGCGAGGAGTCTAAGACGTAGAAACCCACTACCACAAGGCAGACTAAACCCCTGCCAAACCACCACATTACAACTGTTTAACCTCAGCAGTCGGCTGGGAAATTACTTCAGAGTCTTGAGCTGAAAGGCAATCTATAGCTGTTCCTTTGTTATCTTAAAAAATTCTATGTATAGCTCGTAAAATGAAATTCTCGATCCTTTAACAATGCTACAGCAATGCCTGTTTTTAAAACCCCAGCGTACAGCCAGTGCTCACACATCTGTCTGCAGCTGAAGAACAAAAAGTAGTCGCGGTGTGGTTTGTTCTTTCTTCCAAATCTGCTGCTTGTTTTTCCCCGTACTCCCCTGCTCGGAGTGTTTCTCGGAGTGTGCCCCGTCGTTAACTCACCCCACGCGGTGCTGAACTGCCTTCCTAGCAGTTAACAAGTCAGGTAACGAGTCAGGTCTTCTCTTGCAGAGATGCGCTGGTTACCAGCACCGTGAACTGCGTGACTAGTTTTGTCTCGGGGTTTGTCATCTTCACCGTGCTGGGATACATGGCGGAGATGAGGAACGAGGATGTATCAGAGGTTGCCAAAGATACCGGTAGGCCAACTTTTTGTGCGCATCTCTCAAATTGCTTCCAAGACAGGATGTATTTGCGTATTATCTTCGAGATTTAGAACAGCCCAAATGATGCTAAATATTTAGTACCTAGTTCAGGGTACTGGTGGCTCGATGGTAAGGCCCCTGTTAGAGAGTACAGTGTGCAGCTTCACAGACGTGGTGGCAACTGCTCGCTGGGGAGGAGGGTTTCTCCTGGAAGTGAAGCTGCAGTGAAGCAGCCCATCCTCCTCGCAGCAGCACTGCGCTAACCTCCATCTCCAACCCTCTGCTCTCCTTCCAGGACCCAGCCTCCTCTTCATCACGTACGCTGAGGCCATTGCGAACATGCCTGCTTCCACTTTCTTTGCCATCATCTTCTTCCTGATGTTGCTCACGCTGGGACTGGACAGCACGGTGAGTAGCCGGCACGCGGTTCAGAGGACCTCACGGCTGTGTGGTGTGTGGCCTCACCCCCACCAGCAGCAGCAGAAACAGAATTACAAATATTGCGCCGTCGCTGGAGGGTTTAAAGCAGGATTGGCATCTGCCTTCTGCAGGGCAGCAACTATTACTCAAATTTTGACCTAAAAAGGCCTAAATAAAATAAAATGTTTCGTCAGTGTCATACTGTGACAATTACTGACAGACCTGGAACCACAACCAAAGCCCTGGATTCATCAACTCCTGGCTGAATGCAGCCTTCCAGGCTCCTTCTCTCTTGTACCTGTAAATTTACAAAGCAGTTATTAAATTCTGCAATTTTTTCACACTAACTGGATTTCAAAGGTGGGATCTGGAGGTGGCCTTCTCGACAGCACTGCGAAAAGGAGATGTCCTAAACACTTGCCACGTGAGCCTATTTTTACAGATTGAGAACCAGCTCCTTCCAGGAAGGCTACACTCAGCAGGTGTCACAACCTTGGTTCTCCTGAGCCACCCACCACTTACCAGCATCCTCCTCCTGGTAACACAGTACTTCCTCTGGACGACAGGCACTTCCTGCAGATACAGGAAGACTAATTCCCCACCTTAAAGAGTTTGGAAGGTCCAGAGAAAGACTGTGTGAACTACAGCCACACCAACCCTGCAGGCAGAACGAGCTTCCACGCTCCTTTAAGCACTGGAACACACCTTCAAGCAGGTAGACCTGCCCTCTCTTCCCCACTGACTCTTCCCTGCTTTTCAGTTTGCAGGGCTGGAGGGAGTGATTACTGGAGTTCTGGATGAATTCCCGCATGTCTGGAGCAAACATAGGGAACTCTTTGTCCTTGGTCTGACCATCATGTGCTTTCTGGGGTCGCTGGCAACCCTGACGTTTGTAAGTATTTCACTTACTCCTCACCTTTCCTTAGCGGCAGCTTCCGGCGGATGACATCTTGGAGAGGGTGGTATTTCTTGAAGAGAGTTTACAGAAATCAGATTAAATCTCCAGCCTGTCATCTTTATGCATTAGAAATCTATATTTGGAAGGAACGTGAACTGGAGCTCTCACTAGGAAATGTGTTGCAAAATGACCCTACTGCAATTCAGCAAGACTCTAACGTGTTACACATCACAAACGACGCAGCCGTCGCTCCGGCTGCGGAGCAGACAAGCTTCCACAGTTCATATGTGGTTTACTCCTGGTTCTCAACAGCTCCAGGTTTAAAAATAAGAAGAATTGTTATAATTTTTGCAAAGTTTGAAATGTGTTCTGCATTAAAAAAAAAGAATTATAAAAAGATCTGCTAGAAAATGCTGACGTTGTCTGTTGCAGTTCTCTAAAATTTTCTAGCATTGAACTTCCTGAATGTTCCTCATCAAATCAGGTCAGAAATCATGATCAGTCACACCAAAAAGTTTCAGTGGGGTTTGTGGGATCTCATTTTCACAACAAACCACATTCCAAATGAGTGTAATGATCATAAAGGTCAAGAAAAAAAACCACTCAGCTTTCCTGTCACGTTTCACTCCACTTGCTCATTTATGTGCAACTTCCTTCTCATTTAGAGCATTTGCTCTAAATGTAAAAGGAGACTCAGCTCCTCTCCAGGACACAATGCTCTCCTCCATCACAATTCTAGATCCCAAGTGGAAAGGAAGCCAAGTAACACCTTACTTATTTCCTGTTCTGTAACCGTGACTCAGGCCGGAGAGAGAAGATGCATCCGCAGAAGGCGCACGGAAACCCACCCCATTACCCCCCGAGTGCCCTTGTTCACTCAGGTCCAGTAGAACTGCCAGCAGGTTTGCGTTTCCCTTTCCTGCGTGGCAGCCCCCTGGGTGAGGTACGTTCACAGGGCAGATCAGCACTGGCAGAACAGCCCCAGAGCGACGGAACAGGCTGAACTATCCGTCTGCGAGTGCTCTGCACCAGGTGACAGCAATAAAACCCAACTGTTCATAAGGTTTGGTCCCTGACAATACGATCTCCCTTCCAGGGAGGCGCGTATGTGGTGAAGCTGTTTGAAGAGTACGCCACCGGTCCAGCTGTCCTAACCGTGGTGTTTCTGGAGGCCGTTGCTGTGGCCTGGTTCTACGGTACGTCTACGCCATGCTACAAACAGCGCTGAGCCAAACTGCCCGGCTGCCGCGGCGCAGTGTTCCCTCTGTTCCGGCAGACGAGATCTCTGACGTCCACGGGAGAATGTTTGCCAAACCTTTTTACAAACCCACTGATTACCGTATCCATAATGTTGTTTTCCATCCATGTTGTTAATTATTCTCTGACAGAAGTATGGTGGCATCTAAAAATAACAAGAGCTGTAATTCAGCATAATTAAGGATTTCATATAATTAAGAGTTATAGGAACAACAGTCCTTCATGATGGATTCCGAATTTATTTGCTGTGAATACAAAATGCTGTTCAACTACTTAGAAAAAGCTTCTCGGTGCTGTCACCACTCTCCTCCGCTTGTCCCTACAGGCATCACCCAGTTTTGCAATGATGTGAAGGAAATGCTCGGCTTTACCCCGGGCTGGTACTGGCGAGTTTGCTGGGCAGTAGTTAGTCCCATCTTCCTTCTGGTGAGTTTTCTCTACAGCTTTTTCTTTCCAGCAAAAGAAAATTACCCTTGAAGAGCGCAGCTGCTCAGACGTCTAAAAGCTTAGTGACAGAGTTTTCTTGTGCTCTGGTTCTTCAGTAACCATTTTTGTTAAACCGAAAAGGCTCAGTTAGCGCAAATCCAACCCAGTGCTGCAAGGTCTGGTTACCAAATCGCTATTTCAGGATTTTTGTAGATGAGCTACGTAAGCAAAAGTGGGTTCTGAATAACTCCCCTCCTTCCCTCCACTGAACAAAGTTTGTTTTGTTGCTTTATATTTACTTCAGCAAAATGAAGCACTAAAAGATAATGATGAAACATCATTTCTGAGGGGGAAAACCAAGATAAGTAAATACACGGGCTCAGCAACCGCTGACTGACAGCTTTAGAGTATTCCACTTAAAATTGACAGCAGTTAATTGCAACCTTTATAAATCTGTACTTCAGAATTGGAAACAGTGCCCCGTGTTTGAGTTGGCAGCGTTACTAAGAACATCTTAGCATAAAGTGTTCATTTCCCGATCCAAAATTAGTTCCCGCTCTCTGTTGTTGTTACTGGCCTTAGTGGGAGCAGAGCAGGTCTCGATGGAGTTTATGAAGCACAGAATGTAGATTGAAGAGCTACAGAGTGAATTCAAAACACTGGTAATGAGCAAGGCTTAATTAACAGATTTTCTAGGGGGTTTACTGCCCCTAGAAAAAGAGAAGAAAAGGCTATAAATGGAAGCGTGACACCACAAATCATTGTTATATGACTGTCCTCTTCGTGATCCTAAAGCAGTGAAATGAGCAGGGGAGCTCCACTCTGGTGCTGCGGCTGCTGCAGAGCTGTCTGTGCTCTCCGAGGAGACTGAGCTAAGGGAAGCCCAGACGGTACTCAACAGAGCATTAACTGTGGCTCTAGACAAAGCAGAACTGGCACTGATCAGGGTGAAATGCGGGACAAGCAGCGAAGGGAAACGGTACTGCTCCCATGTCTGGTGGCTCAGGCACGGTGACGCCGTTCTGGAAGGGATGCTTGAGCTGTGACCCAGTTACGAGACTCAAGACGTGGGCGACTGGGTGAAATCTTGCACACTGGTCCCAATTAATCTGATTTTGTCCACCTAACATCTTTTTACCCTTTAAATGGACAAGTGGGGTTCTGCCTTTTCTCTCTAATGCTTCCTGGGGAAGGAACTCCACCATGTGCATTTATGGAGTAAGCTCCGTACATGGATCTCTACCCAGTTCCTTTCAGTTCCTGGGTGGGCTGTACTCTAACACTCCTGAGCTCTCTTCCTGATGGGAAGTCTGCATATCCAAAAGGGGCTTGGACGTTTTTTTTTTTTTTCATTATAGTTTTGGGGGTTTTTTAATCCATACTAATGTCATTTAGCATTTTTTCAGCATCAGCGTATGTTTAATCCTTCTTAAGTCCTACTCACTTTTTTCAGTTCAATGCTATGCTGGGACACAGCTCCCTGAGGTGAGTCTGAGCCATCAGAACACACCTATTCAACCTTCGCTGTTTTCTTTTCCAGTTTGTCACTTGCAGCTTTCTGTCCAACCCTCCCGAGCTACGGCTTTTTGACTACACTTACCCCTACTGGACCACGGTAGTGGGCTACTGCATAGGCACCTCTTCTATCATCTGTATTCCCATCTACATGGTTTATCGGTTGATCATCACTCCAGGAACACTGAAGGAGGTATCCGTGATGCTCCTCTTTGACTATTAGGAAGGAGGCGATTCCTAGAAATATTACATGTAGATTTTTCTAGGGCCCAATGCCCTGGGACTTGAGTGTTAGTGCTGCTCTGATCCCAGCCAGCTCATAGCTGATCATCTTCTGCCCGTTCCTCTCCGAGACTGCTGAGATATTCATATGAAATATTAACACAAGTCAATCACTTTATGCTCTGGTGAACTGGAAGCTTTTACTAGAAATCACACAAGACGCAGTGTCACATGAATGAGGCAGCGACAGATTGGTTCCCTTGGGAGTATCTGGAAGAACAGGCTTCTTTCTCTCTCCCTCACTCACTAAGATTTATCTGCCATAAATCTGTAGCAGCCTGTGATGACAGATTTGTGAGTTCATGTAAATACCAGTACGTTCAGCTGGCTCAGGGTACCCAAGTAAACTGCGAAGTCCTAAAGCATTAATACAATGTCTGTCAAACTTTGGTTCCGATTATAAGCTACAAATAATTAAAAAATAGCACGGTGTACTTCTATAGCCCCTGACGTCTTCACAGTGCTAACAGAAGCCTGAAACATCTCATGTCATAGTTCAAGAGGTGTAACTCGCAAGTCACATTTGTACTATAACTCTCTTTCCAAATGGCTGACGCGTCACGTATTACCACTACAATTAACTGACTTCTAATACTGGATTTCTTTCCCACAGCGTATTCTGAAAAGCATCACTCCAGAAACAGCGACAGAGGTTCCTTTTGGAGACATCCGCATGAACGCGGTGTAAGCGAACCCGTTTCTGGGGGAAGAGAGAGCGAGCACAAAGCGTAACTTTCCCCGCACTCTCCCCTGCCCAAAGAATTCATTTCCAGCTGAGCCCACAAACCGAGGACTTTTCTGTGGAGGCTGCATCACTGACAGCGGGCATTGGGAAACACGCCGCCTCCAAAACTGCAAAGCTGTGCTGGAGACTCCAAACCAGTCGCCAGCACACTGACCAAGCCATTCAGCACATCGACTGTGCGCTTCTAACCAGACTGACCCGACTGAGAACTCACTCCTCCTGGAACCGCGAGGACGTCTGCGTGCGTGACACCACCACCACTCCACGCCTGGGCACGGGGGCTCTCTGACAGCGCGTGACTGCATGAGCCACTCCCGGACGAGCAGAGCGGGCAGGTTAGGTGTAGGACCCCCAGTCTGTGGCAGTACTCCTCTATCTTCCTCAGTGTGCTCGTTCGTCCTGGGCAATGTCGTACTCGCTTCTAAGGTTCTACCTGCTTAACTGAGAAATCCAAAAGGATTTCTGATAGCCATCCGTCCCTTACTCAGTAACACGGGGTTTTACAAACTGGAACAAACCAGTAAACTCCCTAGTTTGTGGTGGACTGGAGAGGGAACCCTCCCAAGCAGCAGTAGCACGTACAGCTCTGGTACAGCAGCATCACACCTGGTAGCGCTCTCCTCTTCTTTCCCTGCACTTTGTAGATGGTAGAAGTTTCTATTAATTGTTCCTTACATAACAAACACTACAAAAGCATTTTTTGGTAATGCCTTGGGCTTCCCTTTCCCAACCAAGCCTCTTTCCTTCCCCCAACCCAACCAAGCCCCACAAGCTCTGCTTGGCAGGTTGCGTTGGGTTACTTGGCAGGTAGTTAAGTTGCTCGCACTAACTACACTGTTTTCATACAGGCTACTCGGAAATCATCCTCCTGACAGACCTAACACTTACACTCAAACAAACTACAGACCAACAATGCATTTTTTGGAGTTCTGATGAGGAACCTTAAAGATCTGTTTCTCTGCTTGGGTCCATTTAAAAAAACAACAAAACAAAGCAATTCATTTCACACCTAAAATCCACGGGAGCCTGCGGCTTTCTCTGTTCTTTCCTAGTACAGAACAATCCTGGCTGACACAAGCACATTTAGCAAACGAGACAAACCCATTTGTAAGATTTATTAGCTCAGATTCTAATGTGAACACATACGATTTTCATCCTGAAGAAGTAGAGGAGGGGAAATCTTTTTTTACCAAGGAGTTGAGTTGAGCAGGATGGATTCTCATCAGAAGTTCAAGGCACTGATGACATGCACATTAACTTCCACGCACATACCAACTTCTTTCTTACACACCTACCCACGCTCTCCAAAAACACCTGCCCTTCAGCCCGTGTCAGCTGGAGGATAACGGTTCTGCTGCAGCTACGTGGAGGTTTAGATAAACCTAAGTAGGCAATATTTATGTAAAAACCACACAGATTATAATGAAAGTAAAACAAAAAGTCTCTCCTGTACCTCACGGTCTACTTAGGTAACGCAGTGCAGAATTAACAAGGCGATACGTGCACTCATAGCCTGCAGAAGAGCGGACGTGGTGCGTACTGGAGGAAAGCAGTGATGGTGAGTTTGCCTCTTGAAAACGTGTTCACCTCTTCTGCCAAGGTCCTTCTCCCGCAGGTGTGCAGACACCTCTGGAAGGCCTCTCCTGCTTCAGCTCTTGACTTGGGTTCATGACACTTCAGGTCTGAAGCCCAACTTCCAACATGGAAATAATTTAAAGGGACAAGGACTGTTATTTCAGAACTGCAGACAAAAGTCTCCTAAACTGCTTCTAAAAAAGGAACATGTTCTTTCATCACCACTAGAAAAAACAGAATAAATCTGTCCTACTGGACAGTCACTCCTAAGAAAAAGCTCTTAAGCATATTCGAAAGCTACTTCCAAAAATGGCTTCACCGTCAGGAAAAGAGCAACAGTCTGGGAATTCTTCTAATATTGGAAAGCCATTTAGTTAGTAGGATACCAATCAGAAAACTACTGATTTTTCAAAAAATACAGTCTTCTGTTATGAATTCATTAACTGCAAACACGCATATGAAGTTCCAGCGGAATACAGAAGAGGCACTCGTTTGTAGCCAGTACCAGGTGTGGGAAATAAAGGAGGTAACCCTACCCAGCTGCTCCGATCTTCAGGCTGGCCTTCAGCTCATGCTAGGTGCTCTTCCTCCTAACCAGGTAAGTATTTCAATAGGTAAATCTTGCAAGTGGAATTTCTTGCCAGACTCCACACTGTTTAATGCTAGGCTCATTAAAAAAACCAAACAATCCCCTGACCCCATCTCCCCAAACCCACTGTTCTTGTTTTTGATAAACCTACTTTCAAAAGCCTCCCTCACCAGGCAGGCTGCTGCCTTTCGTTAGAAAGGGGGAAGGTGGGGACAGAAGTGCTTGCGTTAAATATGAGCATTATCTGCACCGAAGCCAAAGGTTCTCTTTTAGCCCTTGCAAACAGACTGAAACCGGGACCGCTATTTCTGCTGGGGTCATTCGCAGGGTAACGACTGCAGGACTCTCTGCCATTTAGCGTGCGCTACTCCTGAGGTTCCTCTCTCAGAACAGTGTTTGAAACCGCAAAAGAAGCATCCTCACGTTGTATTTAAGACATTACTATACGACAGACTTGGTCTCTCTGGGTAGTTTTAGCACAGAATGCTGAGCAACTTCCCAAGAAATCCGCTGTTTGAGTGGATTAAAGGTCAGCCAAGAAGCCCTGATATTAATACCAGCCCTGCAACAGTCACAGTGAGAACAGGGCAAGAACTCCCAGCTGGGATTTCTCAGCTGAAAAATGAGAATAACACACTCTGAGCACAGCGGTGCTGGCAGAGGGTGAAAGCTTAAAATTATTTGAAGATATAAAAAGCAATGTAGACACGTGAAGTCACAGGAAAACCACTTTTAGAAATAAGACATTCCAGAAGATCATTTGTGATGTCAGCTCCTTGCTCTCTTTTCGCTGGGATAATCCAGTCCCAGGTCTTTATGGGAACAGGGGGCGAAGAAGCCCTCTGAAGTGGATTAAAAAGGCTCTTCCTGAGTAATACAGGGATAAAACACATCCATGTTTTCATGCTGTCAAAGCCGAACTTACAAGGCTGTTTAGTCCTCATTCCTTTTTTGTTACGTGGTGTACTGTTTTGAAGTTTCCAATCTTTTTCTTCTCACTTCATTTTTTAGTATCTCCATTCAGCTGAGTGGTTGAAATATTGAGAAACTTAATCCATTTATTTTTATAGCTGATTCTTTTTCCTTATTTAGAGTAACCAATATTTTTCAGGTCGCTCAACAAGTAGCCATACGTTAAGCATTAGTTTTGTACAAAAACTAGTTATATTGATACCAAATAAGCTGCACTGCAATGACAAGGGTTTGAGGCCCACCGTTTCCTTCTCGCCAGCTCACCCTCCACTCCCCTGTCACGGGAGTGTATCCTACCCTGTTCTGAACAGTGAAAGGGAAGTTATGAAACTGGAGAACTAGGACCATGTTTGCCTTTTAAGCAGAGAGCATTAAACCGGAGTTGTAGCTGTCCAGCACTAAGTATTCCCTCCAACCTGTACCCGATGCACCTGTATTAATTTATGCAGCTGTTTAGTTACAAGTGTTGCAAGCAGATTGTAAGTCATCAGTATGTGCCTTGTACTGTAAACTGTTATTGTAAAAAATTTAATATTCATAGTCCATCTGTAGACGTCTCCTGCACCTCTCTCCTATGGGAAGAGCAAAAATAAAACTCAGTTCCAAAAAAAGCCAACTATCTGGTCTGGTTTACTACCCCAACGAGACCTTTTGACAAACTGCAGAGGATTTCCTCGGTGTTGGAACCCTGGCCCCTGCTAAACGCTCCTTCATTCTGTTCCAAGGGAAGAACCAAAGCACATTACATGTGTTCAGACACAACAGCAAACCGAACTGGATCCACTGCAGTCAGGTGTTCAGCCGCCTGATCAGCCAACACACAAAACTCATTCCATTTCAGGTCCTCCAAACCGGCAGGCCTGGCATTTAATCTTCCTCACATTTTGCATCACTCTAAGGCTGCTGAAGAAAATATTAGAGAAATACCAATCTCCAAATCTTTTTTTTTTTTTTCTTACAGTTCACTGTACTGTAGTGCAAAAAAGTGATAAATTTACTAGGGAACAAAATGAAAGAAACCCTTGTGAAAAGTGCTGAAAATGTCTTCCAGAAATGAGGACCACTGTCAGACACCCTGACTGCCAGGGCCCGGCCCAGGGATAACTTTATGATTGTTAACCTCTGAGCAGACAGGTTGACAAATCTAAAATATACCTCTCCAGTGGAACAAGCAGATAGGACTGTAAGACATGAGAAAAGACTCATATTCCTTATTTCACACAGAAAAAGACACAGTACAGCAGCACAAGCATTAAAAAAGACCCATGCATTATACCCAGTATCTTACACTTTATTTCTGTACTTCCAGCCCCAAAACCAAAGCCCCAACATAAATACAAAAGTCCTATGTCAATAAGCATTTAGCTCACAGAACCCCATACTACATACAGAAATCTCCCAGGTTATCATTCAGGCTGTTTTTCTTGCCTTTTCCCTGCTTTTACAGGTCTGTTTCTCATTTTTGAGAGCAGCAGTGGGCCACGACGACTCCCGCCAAGGGCTGAGAACAGCTTTATACCAGCAGAGCTCCCCGTGCGAGGAGCGGGGGCTGCCAGGGGAGGGTTCTCACGTGTCCCAGAATACCAAGGAGAGGGGCCTGAAGGCCAGGGTGGACAGAATCAGCCAAATGAAATATTTCAACTGTACAAACAGACCAAGGGTGTGTATCAAGGGATCCATTAATCCATTTCAAAAGTTGTTCTATGCTGACACACACAGATGAAAGCCAGGAATAAATAGCTAGGACACGGTTCTGCTTCTGTACAAGAGTCCCTGCAGCACTGGCTTTGCCTCTTGGTTGACAGACAAAGTGGTTTGTCCACCACAGGGACATTAATCTTCCTCCTTCTCGACGTAAGACTTCGTGCTGACCCGGGCCATTTGCCGGGCCAGATAGCGGTCCCTGGCCAACATGACTGTCTCCTCATTGCTCCGTTTGGCAAATTTGCTCATGCTCTCTGATGGTTTCGGCACTTGCTCTTTCTCCTCCTTCTCCCCATCCTCTCCGGCTTTACGTTTCTGCTCGGACAGAGTTCTGGAGCTGGATTGCCTCTTCTCATCCACCTCTCTCTCTTTTCCCTTTTTCTCTTTTTCCAGATCAGTCTCTCCACCTTTTTCTAAAGATGCAGGAGTACCTTCCCTCCTCTCTCTGTATTTCTTTTCATCACTACCATATTTCTCTCTCCTCTCCTTCACATGATCTTCCTTCTCTCTGTATTTCTCTCCTCTCTCCTTCTCTCTGTCGTATCTATCTTTACCATTTCTTACTCTTTCTTTCTCTCGTTCCTTTTCTGAGCCCTTCTCTTCTCTCTCCTTTGCCTTCCTCCATTCCCTGCCATGTCCCTCCCTCTCTCTTCTCTCCTTCCCCCTTTGTTTATCATCTTGCTCTTCCCTCCTTCTGTAGTTATCTTTATTAGTGTGATCCCCGTACCTGTGTCGCTCTTCCTTTTCCCTTTGGTGATCCTTTTCATGGGTCCTACTTCTCTCATAATCTTTTTCCCTGTGTTGTTCATCACTTCCCCTTCTGCTTGGTCTGCTCTCTCCCGTCTTTGTGAAATGATTTGTTTGGGCTTTAGTGTGCAGCTCTTCCTCCACACTGGATGAACTCGGTGATCTGGAATGCCTCTGGCTCTTGTGATGTTTAGCCTCCTCGTCACTGCTCACAGAGCCCGCTCTCCTTTTCTTCTTCTTGAAATCTGCTTTACTGCTTTTACGCCTCTTATCATCATCACTACTATCAGTTCCTAAGTCGGTATCGGCATCTGGATTATTCTCTTTCTTAGCAGAGGGGTTCAGTCTTTGTCTTTCAGATGGGCATTTGTTCTTTTGGTTGGATTCCTCGTAACTGTCAGGTTTTTCTTCCTTTATCCTACATTTGTTAAAAAAGAAAAAACAGTATTACATGGCCTGAAATCTTAGACTTTTCTACCAACTGACTTCTGGTCAGGACTTCAGCAAAAAGTGCTGCTGGAAAATCCAAGCAAGCAAATACATCTGCGGCTCAGGTTCCAGGAATCCAGCACAAAGGATTTCTAGTAAGTGTCTGTCTGTGGTTCACTGGCGAGCTGATGAATTAATTTATCTGAAAGAGTGGCTGTGGCTAAGTATCTGCAGCCTCTGTCTCAGGAAAAAGACACAGATTTGTATTTGTGTGTAAGCTTTTGGCAAGCTACACCTTTCCTCCCGTGCGGTTACTCTATTCACATCAAACAGCCACCCAGAGAGCAGCAGGCTGTATGTCCTGGTGACAAAGGCAGGAACATAGCTGCCAGCAGTGGTAGTAGATTTTTTTTAATCTGGTATTTCTGAAGATCTGTCTCTTGTTCCTAGATAGAAATTACTATCTTTTAAACACAGAAAGCCGACCCATAGAGGACCGGTCTGGCAACAGACAGACAGGCGGTGTGTCCTCGTCCTGGAGACGTAACTGAGAACTCCCTTATTTCAACGGCTGAGCGACCTCACTGCCATCACATTCTTCACGTAAGCTAAGAGTTTACTTTCTCATTATCCAACCTCAGATCTAGCAGATCTCTTGATGAAAGCTGCACTTTCTTTGTGACAGCAAGCATGCAACTGGTGACACCCAGGTTTAAAGCCTTGTCCTGGGTTCAACATGGAGGAACCGGATGCTCTCATGTTGTCTGGCTTTCTTCTTCCCAGAGAGTTGTGGTTCTCCCAAGCTTCCGGGAAGGAGAACACGCCTCTTTGAATGAAGTCATAAAAGGAGGCGTGTGAGAAGACTCGACGCCGTTTTGCCAGCTTGCTTTCCCCTCTCTGTTCTATCTGCCCTCCTCTCTATCTTGTCCGTGCTGCGGCTTTCCCTCAGATATGCCGCGCTCGACTCCTGAATCTCACGCTCCTGAGCTGGAAACCTTTATCAAGGAGAGAAAGACA